>NC_053026.1:268080901-268106001 GCF_003073215.2 Triticum urartu | reverse complement strand
AAGATGCCATATCAATGTTGCTGATATGAAATATGCATGTTTTCACCAAGTCTTGTGTCTGAATTAAAATTGAGCATTTTTTCTTGATGGTATCCATGGATCTAGAACTCCTATGAATTCGCTCATGTTGGATGTTTTGTTCTCCATCATTTGTACTAGCATTCCGTGCGAATAGATGCCATGACAAGACCCCTGGCATATTTATTTTCTTGCCTCCAACATCACATGTGTGTTTTGCAGGAAAAAACTTGGAGTTCACCAGGCTGGCTGAAGTTGTGAGGCTGGGAGGCTGATGGTGCTGCTACTGGCTGATCCTTCTTCTTTCAGTTTGTGTTCGTCATTTCTCAAGCCGTTGGACCAGGGCTACTTCCCTATGTGCTGTTAATGTATTAAGTAGTTCCTTCGAATTTGTAGTATTAGTTAGTTTGAATGTGGAAGTACCTTAATTTTTAGGAACGAAATGTTGCTATGTATGACCAAGGGTTTCATACCTTAATCTTTGGATAATTAATTATGTGAACTGTTGGATGTGGTGCATAATGAAACGCCTCTACCATTGATACTAGTTCAACATGTCGGTACAATTAGAGACCAGCCACTACCATATAGAACAGTTAGCATTTCATACTACAACCTGGCACGTACAAAACATCACACAGTGGAAGCACATCCCTAAGCACCTTGCATTGTACAAGGTCTTAGAGACAAGCCGGTACACCCTGAGGCATCTGATTGCTGGGAAGATCAAGTGTCGTTTCTTTGGCAAGATTGGGTGCCCTTTCTGTTGCAAGGTGATCGGTGGCGGCATAGATGGCATGATCCAGCATGCCTTCAGCACTGGCAATGGACATGGTAAGAAGCATAAAGCCAGTACTCTGGCTAAACATGCTGCCTACGCACGCTTCCTCGAGATTGTCAAAGTCAATGAGCCCTACAACATGCATTGAAGAAGGGAGAGAAGTGATGTGCTGCTAGAGTGCTGCTGCTGCCCCAGGACCGCAGTGTCCTGTTATGTTATCTATGTTTGTTTGTTGTTGGAGTATAAAACTGATGTCCTATGGTGTGTCTGAACCTATGCTGAGCGGTGGTTGATCTGCCGTTTATGTTAAGAGTTTGCTGCTACTCTGGTTTAGTGTTCCTAGTTGTTAATAATATTTTGGTGATGCATGTTTAAGCCTTGTACAATGCTAGATGCTTAGGGTGGTGCTTAGAAAAATAAACAGGGTATTTCTGAAGCACCGGTGCCTATTTCTACAGGAGAGACGCCTAGTTATGCGTCTACCCTATACAAATAAGCACATGTGCTTAAGAAAAGCCTGGTTTATTTCTATAAGCAACTCCCCTAAGCACCTTGCATTGTACAAGGCCTTAGCAACTCAAGTATCGTACGGTGGTCTATGTTATGGTTGTTGTGTTATTCTGCCGTACGGTGATGCATGCTAGGAACTCTAATAATATGACTATGGTAGTTATAGCTTGGCATGACTATGTTTAGTGTATAACTCAACATGTTTCTGCCATATCTATGAGCAGTTACAACTGAACTATGCATTAATTTTTGACAAAATTAAAGCATGCAAATGATTGCCGATTCCACCTATTGCCAAATCAAACTTTGTACTGATGATGCATTAGATATTGCAATATGTAGAGGATGCTCATGATTGCCAAAAGTACCTATTTCCACTTTCTGATAAGAACTAAACGTGTATGAAATGATGCTAAAAGTAGAGCATGAGCATGAGAATGTATCAATGCATTAGATATTGAAATAAGTAGAGCATGCTCATGATTGTCAAAAGTACCTATTTCCACTTTCTGATAAGAACTAAACATGTATCAAATGATGCTAAAAGTAGAGCATGAGCATGAGAATGTATCAATGCATTAGATATTGCAATAAGTAGAGGATGCTCATGATTGCCAAAAGTACCTATTTTCACTTTATGATAAGAACAAAACATGTATCAAATGATGCTAGAAGTAGAGCATGAGCATGAGCATGTATCAATTGATGATCAATTGATGCTACCTATTTGTGTTTGAATGGGCTCAATAAAGCTGGTGCTGGTGTATGCTCTCTGCGTGACCGTGATGGTAACGAAGACACTTGGTTGGCTATGGTCTTGCTGTCAAATTTAAGTTTCAATTCTTTAAGACTCTTTGTTTTTGCTGCTTGCTCGGGATCGACTAGCTTTCTCGGGCGTCCACGTGCTCTCTTCCTTTTGGGGGAGTTGGGTGCACCATTTTTGGGGGAGTTGGGTGCACCGGTATCCTTCTGGGAGTTGGATGTGTCAGGTTCGTTGGAACCATCAGGATTGTTGACTAATTGTACGTCCTCTTTTGAAGCATCAGGTAGAACTGCTTGTTGGGCATTGTACACCTCCTTCTGTATAAGAGAGAGTGCTGCGTTAGTTCTAATCATGAGACTTATGAAATAAATGATATATTCTTCATGTAGCGCTAACCGTTATGGGGAACTTATATGATTCGAGACGAAGCGCATTGCAATTTGAATGCAGTAAGGTTGTACATATTTTCTACCTGAAAATATCTATCCTTGCCTATATTGGATAACCGACACTGACTCAGCATAGCTTTCAAGCTAAACAAAGTACAAATTTAAATTAAGCGTTCAATTACCTGGTTCAAAATATCGGTCATTTCATCCCCGTTCCATGACAACATGTACTGCAGTGTCCAAACCGCACAAGAAGTCCTGCGATGTTTAGTTAAAGATTAGTAATCTTATTCATGTACGCAAATAATAATTTATGAGGCCATGCGTACCCATCGGTCTGTTGTGGTATGTTCTCATAGCGTTTTTTGGTTCATTCGGCAAAATTGATGTTATTAGCTGGTGATATCAACCCTTTCTTGACAGCTTCGTCAATGCAAAACTGAATCAAGTCTACCTAGGGTACAACGAGTTATACATAGGGTTACGGTACTTTGGGAGCTCATGTTCCATGCGGATAAAAAGAGGCAGCAAGAGAACACTTACAAGAGAATCTTTCTTGGTCTTGTCGCAATGATAATTCATGGAGTTCAGAGTCTGAATTTCTTTTTTGTCAAAATTAAACATCATTAGCATCCAATGGTTTTGGTGTACATTGAGTGGGACATGCACCTGCAGTAAAATTTGGGTTGGGTTGAGAACCGAAATTTTTCGTGTACAGTGTGTACGTAAACTATGAAAGTGTGGAAAACATGTACCTTTCGGCGCCATACAAATTTTCCTGCTACACGAGCTAACCATGAGGCTGCACGTCAAACAGGAACCACCCCCTTCATTTGTAACAGCTTTTTGGTTTCTTGAGGGGATATGATTTAGGTAGTATCATTCTCAATTTGGCTAATGCGAGCATATGCCATAATAACCTGCCAAATTTTCAATCATACAATAATAAGACAATTGTTGCAGTAATGATGTAGAATAGAGTATAATGGGCTTACATCACCATAAATGTATTTGTCGTCCAAATTTCGCTTCAGATTTTCTGCTGTGAGGGAAATGTCTCCGATTTTAGCTATTTCAACATGGTCGTATGTTCCGCGGATGTAAACAGCTGTCTCTATGTCCTCATCCGTGAACTTGTAATCATTACCAAAGACAGGCTTCATCGGAGTTAATTGTGGTTCCCCATTGTTTTCCGTCACATGTCTTGCACTTGGTGTACTCAAAGTCCCTGTCGTGAATTGGCTAGCCCTAGGAGTTCCTGTCAGGGATGAATTGCACACATTGACTTGATCCTACAATGAAGAAAGGTAGTTCATCATTAGTTTGTTACTTTTAGATATTGACGTGTTGGGCCATATTGATCACCTGCACGCCTCCTTTCTGTGACACTGATTGTCGGTTGCTTGTAAATTCATATTTTAATTCCTATAACAATGCAAACAATAATGAACATGAAGGAACATATTCATAAAAAATACAAAATGCACAGTATGACATACATGGAGTTCCCTCCTTAAGTCTTTAATTTCGTCCTCGACCTTCGACAACCTAGGATTAGTGCCAGTTTTAGTCTTCATGTCGATCAAGTCTTCACCTAGAGTCTGGTATTTGACATCAAATCTGTGCTCAATTTTCATTAACTTCCTGCCTACCTTCTTTTCATGATCAGCAATGCGTGCATTCATGACTTCAACTACCATTTCAATCTGTGTAAACAAAATAAAACCCCGTTGATAACAATAGCTAAATGAATGAGGTTCCATGACACCTATTTGTGATATTGCAAAAACAAATAGTCCTTGGAGTACATACTTGCTGGCTACTAAATTGTTGTCCTTGTGATGGTGCTCGATACGAATCATGTTGATGCACATGTTCATCTTTTTTTGGAAAATTATTAGAATTCTCGGACGGTCGTTGAGGAGCACAAATTTCCATGACAGCCTATTTTTATAAAATATAATGAACCATTTGTACCAAATAAAAAATCGGATATAGAAAGTTCAATTGTAGATAGGTACCAACCCGTTATGAAGACCTCCTTTCTCGTAAGCATCGCTTCTTAAAGTAGCCATCATTTCGTCCCATCATGCGATCAATGGAGGGGGTCTAGAAGCATACATTAATCGGCCACTACGCACGTGCTCCCAGTACCAATACTACACAATAAATTAGTTCATCACCATACAGATATGCAACAGAACAATAATTAAAGGACATTAAGTAGTGATCTATCACTAACCTGGAGCAGAATTAGATTTCCTTGTAGATTTACGTGATCTCGATTTCTAAACTTGTGAACGGACTTGAAGAAGTGATTAAGTGTGAAACATCCCCAGTTAAATTTCCGAAGGTTTTCAAGATCTGTATAAGGTTGAGAAATTTCGAGTCCACATAATGTTGTGCTGTTGGTGCTAGAACAGTACCAATTGCGTACAGAATGAACCGTCTCAGGAAATCGCCGTCTGGGGCTTTGGAAGCTCGGATCGCCGTTTCAAGGTCAGAAATCAAAATTTGCCCATTGTTTGCATAGGCGGTAAACAATTCTGTGTCGGTTTGCATTTCCAGATGTGGCTCTATATCCGCCCTTCTATCGGAATGCCAAATATACCTTGCACGTCCTCTTTTGTTATAGGAATTGGCGTCTTACCGATGGTAATGGATTGCGTGTCCATATCTATGCTCTTGGCTAGTCTAACCAACATTATGCGCCGTAGAGTCACTTCATGCATCTGGGTTAGACCGCCAAGACTGGCTTCTGATATGATGTACTTTTTGTGGTCTTGTGACAACAGTTTCATGGTTTTTCCGAACCTTGTCTGTGAGCATACTAACTTCATATGACCATGCTTTTCGGCGACTTCCTGTTACATGCCATTAAATTATACTGAGTACACATGAATTATGTGTACGAAACGATTGTACACAAACAGTCAATTACTTACCGCATCGGTAATTTCGGAGATGGGCTTTTCTCTATTATGAAGGTTCGTATCTGAAACTGACATTGCTGGCTCGTATGCAATGATCAAATCCGGCTCAATTAATCTGAACAAAATTGGAAAATGTATAACAAAATTAGCAAAGAATTAATTTTCACAAAATTAACTGGGTCATTTAACATATGATCCACTTATGGGTTGAAGCACGGAACCTATTTGGGTGCAAAACCTATGAGGGTTCTGTTGGAAATATGCCCTAGAGGCAATAATAAAAGCATTATTATTATATTTCTTTGTTCATGATAATTGTCTTTATTCATGATATAACTGTATTATCCGGAAATCGTAATACACGTGTGAATACATAGACCATAATATGTCCCTAGTAAGCCTCTAGTTGACTAGCTCGTTGATCAACAGATAGTCATGGTTTCCTGGCTATGGACATTGGATGTCATTGATAACGGGATCACATCATTAGGAGAATGATGTGATGGACAAGACCCAATCCTAAGCATAGTACTAAGATCGTGTAGTTCGTTTGCTAGAGCTTTTCCAATGTCAAGTATCTTTTCCTTTGACCATGAGATCGTGTAACTCCCGGATACCGTAGGAGTGCTTTGGGTGTATCAAACATCACAACGTAACTGGGTGACTATAAAGGTGCATTACAGGTATCTCCGAAAGTGTCTGTTGGGTTGACACGGATCGAGACTGGGATTTGTCACTCCATATAACGGAGAGGTATCACTGGGCCCACTCGGTAATGCATCATCATTATGAGCTCAAGGTGACCAAGTGGTTGATCACGGGATCATGCATTACGGTACGAGTAAAGTGACTTGCCGGTAACGAGATTGAACAAGGTATTGGGATACCGACGATCGAGTCTCGGGCAAGTAACATACCGATTGACAAAGGGAATTGTATACGGGGTTGATTAATCCTCGACATCGTGGTTCATCCGATGAGATCATCGTGGAGCATGTGGGAGCCATCAGGGGTATCCAGATCCCGCTGTTGGTTATTGACCGGAGAGTCGTCTCGGTCATGTCTGCTTGTCTCCCGAACCCGTAGGGTCTACACACTTAAGGTTCGGTGACGCTAGGGTTATGAAGATATGAATATGCAGTAACACGAATGTTGTTCGGAGTCCCGGATGAGATCACGGACGTCACGAGGAGTTCCGGAATGGTCCGGAGGTAAAGAATTATATATAGGAAGTGCTGTTTCGGGCATCGGGACAAGTTTCGGGGTTATCGGTATTGTACCGGGACCACCGGAGGGGTCCCGGGGGCCCACCGGGTGGGGCCACCTGTCCCGGGTGGCCACATGGGCTGTAGGGGGTGCGCCTTGGCCTTCATGGGCCAAGGGCACCAGCCCTACTAGGCCCATGCGCCTAGGGTTTCCACCACGGAGGAGTCCAAGTGGTGGAAGGCACCCCGAGGTGCCTTGGGGGGGAGGGAAACCCTCCCCTGGCCGCTGCACCTAGGAGATTGGATCTCCTAGGCTGCGCACCACCCCCCCTTGGCCCTCCTATATATAGTTGAGGAGAGGGAGGATTTCATACCTCAGCCTTTGGTGCTTCCTCTCTCCCCGTTACGTCTCTCTCTCGTAGTATAGGCGAAGCCCTGCTACTGTGACGCCCTGCATCCACCACCACGCCGTCGTGCTGCTGGATCTTCATCAACCTCTCTTCCCCCCTTGCTGGATCAAGAAAGGAGGAGACGTCATCCGTTCTGTACGTGTGTTGAACGCGGAGGCACCGTCCGTTCGGTGCTAAGATCATCGGTGATTTGAATCACGTCGTGTTCGACTACATCATCCCCGTTCTTTGAACGCTTCCGCTCGCGATCTACAAGGTACGTAGATGCATCTAATCACTCGTTGCTAGATGAACTCCTAGATGGATCTTGGTGAAACCGTAGGAAATTTTTTGTTTTCTGCAACGTTCCCCAACAGGTTCAACTACTAAAGGAGCGGCGGACAACGATTATAAAGAGTTACGATCAGGTAATACCTTATCTCGGAGACGGTGCCACCGAGTAGATGGCGGCGGTTAGTGCGTGGGAAACTATAAGTGCCGGTATAGCGCAGTCGACGGCGCAAAGGAAAAACGGCGCGTTCACGCGAGGAGGAGGCGGCGAGAAGAACACTGACGTCCGAGCCCTCAGATCACGTTGGCAGTGCGCGGCGAGTGGTGGCCGCTGACTCCTGTATTCCGTGGGCGACCGGCGTCTCCGATCTGATCTTGCAGCGGTCGTGGGAGGTGCGGACGGCCCGGGTGGTTAGAATGCGGAGCTGTAATCGCGGGATTTAGGGAGGGGTGGGCCGCGTGAGTTATGTGAGATTTGGATAAATGATATAAAGAAATAAGAAAATCTTGTCAACTCGTTTAGGGGTTTAGGGGTTTAGGGTTTAGGGGTTTAGGGTTATTAGGGTTTAGGGGTTTAGGGTTATTAGGGTTTAGGGGTTTAGGGGTTCAGTGTTTAGGGTTTAGTGGGGGGTTAGGGTTATCAGGGTTTAGGGTTTAGTGGGGGGTGGGTTAGGGTTATCAGGGTTTAGGGTTGAGTGTTGACATGCAAGCCCGTAAATGCGCGTGTCAGAGATCGTACTTGCATGTATATGTACTAATGATTCCAAACTTTCTTAATGGCATCCCATGACCACATAGAGAATGCATGCATAATGGTTTCGATGTGGGGCAAAATTTTGAATGTTTTTACGGTTTAGTGGGGGGGTTTAGGGTTATCAGGGTTTAGGGTTTAAGGGTTTTAGGGTTGACGGAACTATGTTTGTCTTACGATGGACGTAGCACACACACCGGACATTGGTGGAGCATTGGTCTACAATGGATTCCCTCCGGTAGCATCGATCCGGTCCGTTGAATGGCTCGGCCGACAAACTTCGTACCACATAGAGCATGCATCCATCCATTGGACCGGATCAATGTTGGGTTGGTTTCATACAGGTGAGGAACCGAGATAGTGCTTTCGGGGTGTTGACATGCTAGGCCGAAAATGCGCGTGTCAGAGATCGTACTTGCGTGTATAATCCCAAACTTTTTTCATGGCATCCCATGACCCCATAGAGAATGCATGCATAATGGTTACCATGTGGGGCAAAATTTTGAATGTTTTTACGGTTTAGTGGGGGGGGGTTAGGGTTATCAGGGTTTAGGGTTTAAGGGTTTTAGGGTTGACGGAGCTATGTTTGTCTTACGGTGGACGTGGCACACACACCAGACATTGATGGAGCGTTGGTCTACAATGGATTCCCTCCGGTAGCATCGATCCGGTCCGTTGACTGGCTCGGCCGACAAACTTTGTGCCACATAGAGCATGCATCCATCCACTGGACCGGATCGATGTTGGGTTGGTTTCATACAGGTGAGGAACCCAGCTAGTGCTTTCGGGGTGTTGACATGCTAGGCCGGAAATGCGCGTGTTAGAGATCGTACTTGCGTGTATAATCCCAAACTTTCTTCATGGCATCCCATGACCCCATAGAGAATGCATGCATAATGGTTTCCATGTGGGGTAAAATTGTGAATGTTTTTACGGTTTAGTGGGGGGGTTAGGGTTATCACTGTTTAGGGTTTTAGGGTTGACGGAACTATGTTTGTCTTACAGTGTACCTATCACACACACCGGACATAGGTCGAGCGTTGGTCTACAATGGAATCCCTCCGGTAGCATCGATCTGGTCCGTCGACTGGCTCGGCCGACATACTTCGTGCCACATAGAGCATGCATCCATCCACTGAACCGGATCGATGTTGGGTTGGTTTACATGTACATGTACAGGGACCGGAAATGCGCGTGTCAGAGATCGTACTTGCCTGTACATGTACTAATGATCCCTAACTTTCTTCATGGCATCCCATGACCCCATAGAGAATTCATGCATAATGGTTTCCACGTGGGGCAAAATTTTGAATGTTTTTACGGGTTCGTGTGTGTGTGTGGGTGGGGGGGGGGGTTAGGGTTATCAGGGTTTAGGGTTCAGGGTTTTTTGGTTTTTTGGGTTTAGGGTTGGTTTACAATGGATTCCATCCGGTACCATCCGACAACCTTCGTGCCACATTGTTCACATTGTCCAATTAACACTTTGTATAGATTTTTTGGGTAAAAAATGAACGAAATAATGCAACTAATCTGAACGTAACGTTTGGCATGTATCAAACCAAGTAGCCGCTATTCCTCAAAAAAAACCAGTTAGCCACTAATTGCGCCAAACATATCTCGTAATTACCAACGAAAATGGGTTGACAATTATTTCTGCAAATTCTTGGAATGAATTTATTGCTCTTCATTTTTTAGAGAAGAATAAGTTACAAATTTGCTAACATAACAAATTTGTTGTTCAAACAGAAACTGCCTCATCGTGTTGTGCCCCAAGACATGGCAGAATATGGTCATACAAGGCATTAAGCACAAATTTTATTTTGGAAACAAGAAATCGGTTTTCAATTTTATTTGTCCTTTCCAATAGATTACAAATGAGCTTTTCCTTGGTCTGGTCATACAAGGCATTAAGAACAAATGACATTGCTTATACAGAAGCTGACTGAAATAATTTGTTAACAACTTCTAATGAGTGATGATCAACAAGTAAACAAATTCCACAACAATTATTGAAAAATAAAATCCCGCGGCCATCAGATTTGCGTGCTTATTCAGATCGATCAACTGTCTTAAGTTATTGTTCATCTTCTTCAATTCCATCTTGAGTTCCGCATCCGCCACCATCAGAGGAACATTGGCATACCCTTATTATCCACCACCGATGGCAGATCTGCCTCTAGGGTTGCCCCGTGCCTCAAATCAATGGGCAAATCAATTAAGCCATCCGTTTGAAGCCTCTCAACGTATTCATCCAGCCACTCAAAATGCTTGCATGTTTTCAGCTTCTGAAATAGGGAATGGAAATCCTAAATCACAATTCCGAGGAAATAAATATAAATCTGGGGTCAGAATTCATAGCAAAAAGACACAACAGAACATAGATTTAACCTTCCCCGCTTCTGGTTTGCTCTCGCATTTCACAAATTCCCGCCCATGGTTTCCATTTTTCTCCGATATGGTAGTCAAACGCTTCAGTGGTGCGATGCATGGGCAGTCGGGGCATCTGGTCATCGGCAGTGAACCATACCGCGGCCATGATGACGGAGAGGCCAAACTGTTGGGTAACGTTGCAGAAAACAAAAAAATTCCTACGTTTTCACCAAGATCCATCTATGAGTTCATCTAGCAACGAGTGATTTGATGCATCTACATACCTTTGTAGATCGCGAGCGGAAGCGTTCAAGAGAACGGGGATGAGGGAGTCGTACTCGACGTGATCCAAATCACCGGAGATCCTAGCGCTTAACGGACGGCACCTCCGCGTTCAACACACGTACGGTCAGTGTGACGTCTCCTCCTTCTTGATCCAGCAAGGGGGAAGGAGAGGTTGATGAAGATCCAGCAGCACGACGGCGTGGTGGTGGATGCAGCAGTCACCGCAGCAGGGCTTCGCCGTTCTTCTGCGAGAGGGAGAGGTGTAGCAGGGGAGAGGGAGGCGCCAAGAGTCAAGGGTGCCGCTGCCCCTCCCTCCCCCCCTTTATATAGGCTCCCCAAGGGGGGGGGCGCCGGCCCTAGGAGATGGGATCTCCTAGGGGGGCGGCGGCCAAGGGTGGAGTGGCCCCCAAGGCAAGTGGGGCGCCCCCCACCCTAGGGTTTCCAACCCTAGGCGCAGGGGGTGGGCCAAGGGGCGCGCACCAGCCCACTATGGGCTGGTTCCCCTCCCCACTTCAGCCCATGGGGCCCTCCGGGATGGGTGGCCCCACCCGGTGGACCCCCGGGACCCATCCGGTGGTCCCGGTACAATACCGGTGACCCCCGAAACTCTCCCGATGGCCGAAACTGCACTTCCTATATATAATTCTTCACCTCCGTACCATTACGGAACTCCTCGTAACGTCCGGGATCTCATCCGGGACTCCGAACAACTTTCGGTTTACTGCATATTCATATCTCTACAACCCTAGCATCACCGAACCTTAAGTGTCTAGACCCTACGGGTTCGGGAGACATGTAGACATGACCGAGACGGCTCTCCGGTCAATAACCAACAGCGGGATCTGGATACCCATGTTGGCTCCCACATGCTCCTCGATGATCCAATCGGATGAACCACGATGTCGAGGATTCAAGCAACCCCATATACAATTCCCTTTGTCAATCGGTATGTTACTTGCCCGAGATTCGATCGTCGGTATCCCAATACCTCGTTCAATCTCGTTACCGGCAAGTCACTTTACTCGTACCGTAATGCATGATCCCGTGACCAGACACTTGGTCACTTTGAGCTCATTATGATGATGCATTACCGAGTGGGCCCAGAGATACCTCTCCGTCATACGGAGTGACAAATCCCAGTCTTGATCCGTGTCAACCCAACAGACACTTTCGGAGATACCCGTAGTATACCTTTATAGTCACCCAGTTACATTGTGACGTTTGGTACACCCAAAGCATTCCTACGGTATCCGGGAGTTACACGATCTCATGGTCTAAGGAAAAGATACTTGACATTGGAAAAACTCTAGCAAACGAACTATACGATCTTGTGCTATGTTTAGGATTGGGTCTTGTCCATCACATCATTCTCCTAATGATGTGATCTCGTTATCAATGACATCCAATGTCCATAGTCAGGAAACCATGACTATCTGTTGATCAACGAGCTAGTCAACTAGAGGCTTACTAGGGACATGTTGGTGTCTATGTATTCACACATGTATTACGATTTCCGGATAACACAATTATAGCATGAATAAAAGACAATCATCATGAACAAGGAAATATAATAATAATCCTTTTATTATTGCCTCTAGGGCATATTTCCAATAGTCTCCCACTTGCACTAGAGTCAATAATCTAGTTACATTGTGATGAATTGAACACCCAAAGAGTTCTGGTGTTGATCATGTTTTGCCCTAGGGAGAGGTTTAGTCAACGGATCTGCGACATTCAGATCCGTATGTACTTTACAAATATCTATGTCTCCATCTTGAACATTTTCACGAATGGAGTTGAAGCGACGCTTGATGTGCCTGGTCTTCTTGTGAAACCTGGGCACCTTGGCAAGTGCAATAGCTCCAGTGTTGTCACAGAAGAGCTTGATCGGCCCCGACGCATTGGGTATGACTCCTAGGTCGGTGATGAACTCCTTCACCCAAATTGCTTCATGCGCTGCCTCCGAGGCTGCCATGTACTCCGCTTCACATGTAGATCCCACCATGACGCTCTGCTTGCAGCTGCACCAGCTTACTGCTCCACCATTCAACATATACACGTATCCGGTTTGTGACTTGGAGTCATCCAGATCTGTGTCGAAGCTAGCGTTGACGTAACCCTTTACGACGAGCTCTTCGTCACCTCCATAAACGAGAAACATGTCCTTAGTCCTTTTCAAGTACTTCAGGATATTCTTAACCGCTGTCCAGTGTTCCTTGCCGGGATTACTTTGGTACCTTCCTACCAAACTTACGGCAAGGTTTACATCAGGTCTGGTACACAGCATGGCATACATAATAGACCCTATGGCTGAGGCATAGGGGATGACACTCATCTCTTCTATATCTTCTACCGTGGTCGGACATTGAGCTGAGCTCAATTTCACACCTTGCAACACAGGCAAGAACCCCTTCTTAGACTGATCCATATTGAACTTTTTCAATATCTTATCAAGGTATGTGCTTTGTGAAAGACCTATGAGGCGTCTTGATCTATCTCTATAGATCTTGATGCCTAATGTATAAGCAGCTTCTCCAAGGTCCTTCATTGAAAAACTCTTATTCAAGTAGGCCTTAATGCTGTCCAAGAGTTCTATATCATTTCCCATCAAAAGTATGTCATCTACATATAATATGAGAAATGCTACAGACCTCCCACTCACTTTCTTATAAATGCAAGCTTCTCCATAAGTCTGCATAAACCCAAACGCTTTGATCATCTCATCAAAGCGAATGTTCCAACTCCGAGATGCTTGCACCAGCCCATAAATCGAGCGTTGGAGCTTGCACACCTTGTCAGCATTCTTAGGATCGACAAAACCTTCCGGCTGCATCATATACAATTCTTCCTTAAGGAAACCATTAAGGAAAGCCGTTTTGACATCCATTTGCCATATCTCATAATCATAGAATGCGGCAATTGCTAACATGATTCGGACGGACTTCAGCTTCGCTACGGGTGAGAAAGTCTCATCGTAGTCAACCCCTTGAACTTGTCGATAACCCTTAGTGACAAGCCTAGCTTTATAGATGGTCACATTACCATCCGCGTCTGTCTTCTTCTTAAAGATCCATTTATTTTCTATGGCTCGCCGATCATCGGGCAAGTCATTCAAAGTCCATAATTTGTTTTCATACATGGATCCTATCTCGGATTTCATGGCTTCCAGCCATTTGTCGGAATCCGGGCCCGCCATTGCTTCTTCATAGTTCGAAGGTTCACCGTTGTCTAACAACATGATTTCCAAGACAGGGTTGCCGTACCATTCTGGTGCGGAACGTGTCCTTGTGGACCTACGAAGTTCAGTAGCAACTTGATCTGAAGTTTCATGATCATCATCATTAACTTCCTCTCTAGTCGGTGCAGGCACCTCAGGAACATTTTCTTGAGTTGCGCCACTTTCCGGTTCAAGAGGTAATACTTCATCAAGTTCTACTTTCCTCCCACTTACTTCTTTCGAGAGAAACTCTTTCTCTAGGAAGGATCCATTCTTGGCAACAAAGATCTTGCCTTCGGATCTGAGGTAGAAGGTATACCCAATAGTTTCTTTAGGGTATCCTATGAAGACGCATTTTTCCGACTTGGGTTCGAGCTTTTCAGGTTGAAGTTTCTTGACATAAGCATCGCATCCCCAAACTTTTAGAAACGACAGATTAGGTTTCTTCCCAAACCATAATTCATACGGTGTCGTCTCAACGGATTTCGACGGAGCCCTATTTAAAGTGAATGCGGCAGTCTCTAAAGCATAGCCCCAAGATGATAGCGGTAAATCGGTAAGAGACATCATAGATCGCACCATATCTAATAGAGTGCGATTACGACGTTCGGACACACCATTACGCTGAGGTGTTCCAGGCTGCGTGAGTTGTGAAACTATTCCACATTTTCTTAAGTGTGTGCCAAATTCGTGACTCAAGTATTCTCCCCCACGATCTTATCACAAGAACTTGATTTTCCTGTCATGTTGATTCTCAACCTCACTCTGAAATTCCTTGAACCTTTCAAAGGTCTCAGACTTGTGTTTCATTAAATAGACATACCCATATCTACTCAAGTCATCAGTGAGGGTGAGAACATAACGATAGCCACCGCGAGCTTCAACACTCATTGGACCGCACACATCAGTATGTATGATTTCCAATAAGTTGGTTGCTCGCTCCATTGTTCCTGAGAACGGAGTCTTGGTCATTTTACCCATGAGGCATGGTTCGCATGTGTCAAATGATTCGTAATTAAGAGACTCTAAAAGTCCATCTGCATGGAGCTTCTTCATGCGTTTGACACCTATGTGACCAAGGCGGCAGTGCCACAAGTATGTGGGACTATCATTATCAACTTTACATCTTTTGGTATTCACACTATGAATATGTGTAGCATTACGCTCGAGATTCATTAAGAATAAACCATTCACCATTGGAGCATGACCATAAAACATATCTCTCATATAAATAGAACAACCATTATTCTCAGATTTAAATGAGTAGCCATCTCGAATTAAACGAGATCCTGATAGAATGTTCATGCTCAAAGCTGGCACTAAATAACAATTATTGAGGTTTAAAACTAATCCCGTAGGTAAATGTAGAGGTAGTGTGCCGACGGCGATCACATCGACCTTGGAACCATTCCCGACGCGCATCGTCACCTCGTCCTTTGCCAGTCTCCGCTTATTCCGCAGCTCCTGCTTTGAGTTACAAATGTGAGCAACCGCACCGGTATCAAATACCCATGAGCTACTACGAGTACTGGTACGGTACACATCAATTACACGTATATCACATATAACTTTCGTGATGCCGGCCTTCTTGTCCGCTAAGTATTTGGGGCAGTTCCGCTTCCAGTGACCACTTCCCTTGCAATAAAAACACTCAGTCTCGGGCTTGGGTCCATTCTTTGGCTTCTTCCCGGCAGCTTGCTTACCGGGCGCGGCAACTCCCTTGCCGTCCTTCTTGAAGTTCTTCTTACCCTTGCCTTTCTTGAACTTAGTGGTTTTATTCACCATCAACACTTGATGTTCCTTTTTGACTTCTACCTCTGCTGATTTCAGCATAGCAAATACTTCAGGAATGGTCTTTTCCATCCCCTGCATATTGAAGTTCATCACAAAGCTCTTGTAGCTCGGTGGAAGCGACTAAAGGATTCTGTCAATGACCGCGTCATCCGAGAGATTAACTCCCAGCTGAGTCAAGCGGTTATGTAACCCAGACATAGTGAGTATGTGCTCACTGACAGAACTATTTTCCTCCATCTTACAGCTGAAGAACTTGTCGGAGACTTCATATCTCTCGACCCGGGCATGAGCTTGAAAAACCATTTTCAGCTCTTCGAACATCTCATATGCTCCGTGTCTCTCAAAACGCTTTTGGAGCCCCGGTTCTAAGCTGTAAAGCATGCCGCACTGAACGAGGGAGTATTCATCGGAACGTGTCTGCCAAGCGTTCATAACGTCTTGTTCTGCAGGGAGAACAGGTGCTTCACCTAGCGGTGCTTGTAGGACATAATCTTTCTTGGCAGCTATGAGGATGATCCTCAGGTTCCGGACGCAGTCCGTATAGTTGCTGCCATCGTCTTTCAGCTTGGTTTTCTCTAGGAACACGTTGAAGTTGAGGACAACGTTGGCCATTTGATCTACAAGACATGTTGTAAAGGTTTTAGACTAAGTTCATGATAATTAAGTTCATCTAATCAAATTATTCAATGAACTCCCACTCAGATAGACATCCCTCCAGTCATCTAAGTATAACATGATCCGAGTTAACTAGGCCGTGTCCGATCATCACGTGAGACGGACTAGTCAACGTCGGTGAACATCTTCATGTTGATCGTATCTTCTATACGACTCATGCTCGACCTTTCGGTCTTCTGTGTTCTGAGGCCATGTCTGTACATGCTAGGCTCGTCAAGTCAACCTAAGTGTTTGCATGTGTAAATCTGTCTTACACCCATTGTATGTGAACGTTGGAATCTATCACACCCAATCATCACGTGGTGCTTCGAAACAACGAACTGTCGCAACGGTGCACAGTTAGGGGGAACACTTTCTTGAAATTATTATGAGGGATCATCTTATTTACTACCGTCGTTCTAAGTAAACAAGATGTAAAACATGATAAACATCACATGCAATCAAATAATAATAGTGACATGATATGGCCAATATCACATAGCTCCTTTGATCTCCATCTTGGGGCTCCATGATCATCTTGTCATCGGCATGACACCATGATCTCATCATCATGATCTCCATCATCGTGTCTCCATGAAGTTGCTCGCCAACTATTACTTCTACTACTATGGCTAACACGTTTAGCAATAAAGTAAAGTAATTTACATGGCGTTTCTCAATGACACGCAGGTCATACAAAAAATAAAGACAACTCATATGGCTCCTGCCGGTTGTCATACTCATCGACATGCAAAATTAGTTCGAATTTTTAGTCTGTTCTTTTCGGTTAGTTAGGTTTAGATCGGTTTTCTTTTAGTTAAATTTATTTAGAGAACGTTCTCTGTTTAGAACTAGTTAGTGAACGTTCGTTATTTAGTGTTTCTTTTTTTTCTGTTAATTTCGGCCAGGGACCTATCTGTGATGACTTTATTTATAGTTTAGTCCCTGAACTTCAAACGATCATTACTTTTTACTCGTTAGTCCAAATCCAACGAAACCAACGCCCACGTCTTCGTTATGATCTCCTCTATCCAGTAATCCAACTCAAACATGTTTTTGAAAATTTTAAAATTTGAATTAGATCAGATTTGAATTCAAACTTCTTTTGATCATATCTTTTTATCCGTAACTCCGTTTGAGTT
The DNA here is from genome assembly GCF_003073215.2 of Triticum urartu. Classification (NCBI taxonomy): domain Eukaryota; kingdom Viridiplantae; phylum Streptophyta; class Magnoliopsida; order Poales; family Poaceae; genus Triticum; species Triticum urartu. The sequence continues at coordinate 268,088,509 of NC_053026.1, read as the reverse complement.
GATTCTTTTTGCAAATCGAAGCTCTTGACCTAAACATTCTAATAAGGCCAAATTCACTATAATTTTGGTACTGTTAGAAATAGTTTTATGTTGCAAGAGCTATTTGTTTGGTTTTGATGTTTTCCGAATTGTCTGCTTCGATCTTTCTGATCTTTTGATTGTGATTGCTTATGTGTGGTTACTATTGCTTGCTTACGATAGATTGACCGGAGTGTGACGAGTAGATCTATCAAGAGTTTTGAGTGCGAATCATCTTCATCAACATTGCAGGCAAGTTCACACTTTGATCATACCTTTTCTACAACCCATGTTTTATTGCATTAGATCAATCCTCTCACATTGCATGATTAGGATCTAATTAAATTGTGGGATTGGGAAGTAGATGAGGTATTACCTATTACCTGTATTATTATGAAACCCTTGGGAGTTACTTCTACGTTTTCTTATTATGCAATGCTATGCTAGTAGATGTGGATTGGGTGAGTGATATCCATGACAGATGTGAGATATTTAATTTATGGTTTATCTAAGGTGGCAACCTAACACACATCTGGGTGGATTGAGGCACCTGATGTCTATCAGGACTTGCCTGTTTTTTTTGGACCGCCACCCAGGCTCAAAGGGATCATAAGATCTTTCATGCTAGAAACTTCCGTGTGCAGCCACAAGCCATTATGGGCTCTGGCATAGTTGACTAAGTTGTGCGAACTCTTACGGGTAGACTAGCAGATGTAGGGGAAAGTAGGTGTACCGGTCTACCCACATGTAAGGTGCTAGCGCTTCTGAAAGACTGTGTCTCGGTCATCCGTCTTCTCAAACACCCTGTAGTGCGAGGAACCAAACGGAGGCGATCGAGTCTTGTGGGGAAAAGTGCGCAAACCTCTGCAGAGTGTATAAACTAATCATGATTAGCCGTGTCCCCGGTTATGGACATCTTGAGTATCTAGTTCTTGGATTATCCTGTTGATCTCATCACGTTACTCTAATTAATGTTGTTGGGTTTTAATTGTTACTTAATTGGGATTGAGAATGCTGTCAACAATTCTCAATGTTCAACAACCACCATGATAGTTAAATAAATTTATTCCTTTGCAGTAGGGAAAAATTGGCTTTACGCAAAAACCTTATAACCATAGAGCTTTTCCACCAGCCATATATGCATATAGTGATAGCCATTGTTCATCATTTTCTCTATGGTGTGAATTTGCCAGTACATTCAATGTACTGAGCCGTTTCGGGCTGCAACGTCTCATGTTGCAGGTTTCTTACGTCGAGTAAGTGATACGTTAGGGTTACGATTTCTACACTCAACTTTGCCGTTGGTGTTGATGGGAATCCACAACCTTGTTGCTTCCGCTATATGGATTGAGGTAATAGTATTTACGTTACTTTATACATGTAATTTACCTCTGTTATAAATCCTTCGAGTACTGTGTGTGTCAGCATACCGATCCAGGGATGACACTTAAGCACAGAGACTTGATCCATTCGGGTCGGGTCGCTACAAGATGGTATCAGAGCACATGTTGACTGTAGGACGTGACCCTAGAAACTGGCAAGCCCATAGCAAAGATTTTTCTCTACAACTTTCCCTTTCAAAAGGATCTTTTACCTCTCTTCTCTTCTGAGTTTATTCAAATTTCTCTTTAGTGAAACCATACCCCCTTTCCCTTTTGACCACTCAAAGATTCGACTGAAGAGATCACTCCAAGAAGTACAGGATATCAGACAAGTAAGACCATTCGGAATGAAGAGGATTTTACCATACATTATGATAATGGAAACTACAGCCGTTGAAGACTCTGAAGACTAGGAGAATTGGAGGCTCTGTAGAATCCCCAGATTTATATGACCTAGGAATGCTACCCTTATGGAACTTGGCACATTATGGAAGTTGTCAATACCCGAGATCAAGGTGTATCAGAGAAAGACTGGAACAAGGAGTATGAGAACTCAAAGTTTTGTCAAAGAAACCCTAAGGCAGGAGATATCAACCGTGGAGAGATAGCTCATGGAAATGACAAGAGCAGAAACACGGTTATCCGTGATGTCATCCCCCGCTAATGCTATGGTCACCGTGCTGAGTTAAGGATGCATGTCATCAGAATGGATTTGATGGAAGAAGGTTGATGGAGCACCTAGAATAAGATGAAGTTTTAGCCCTAGCCGGTGTATCACCAGGATCTGGAGTAGTACATCAAGAAGTTAAGATGGAGCTACAAGAAGCCGTATTTTGATAAGGAGCATTTCGTGAAGAACTTAGGTCCAAGAAGCGAAAGTAGCCAAGCTGGAGGAGCCAAACCTCGAGAAACCGGAGAATTGTCAGGAACTGAAGGACAGTATGACCATGGTTCATGTGAAGGATGTTGAAACCAGAAGTTTGAAATGCAACTCCGGAATATTAAAGGATGTCACGAGAGATTTCACGTCAACAGGGATGATCTGGAAAAAGAACTTGAGAAGACAAGCATGATCGGAAGAAGCCATTGGAGGCATGAACAAGGCTTGAAGAGTTTGGCGACGATGACCTTAGCAAACCAAACCCCTGTTATATACCTACGTTAGATGCGACGTTTGTGAGCTGCCATTTGTTTGATGTTTTTCAACAGCCACAACAAAAATCTGTCTTTTCAAAAACTTTTGTTTGTATTGTGTGCATCCCTCCCTATCTCTCTTATCTCACCCCAAACCCATGGACCCAATGGAGGATGAATGGAGATGAGCTTGTATTTTCAGGACCAATGAGTCAATTGGAGACCGACCAATGGATTCAGAACATGGAGGATCACTTGGAGAATAACCCTATAGTTGGACATGATATGACCCAGCATGCTCTTCAGTGCTTTGAAAGAGGTGCTGCTACTTGGTGGAGGATGTACCAAACCATCAATGGATGGCAAGGAGTAACCACTTGGAAAGAAATTAAGTTGACTTTGCTAAAGTCTCAGTTTGTGTCCCAGAAATTGAAACCTTATGGAAATGATATGAAGAAACCTTGTGCATGCAAGCTCTGTGGTGAAATAGGACACAACCATAAAGACCACAAGGATGAATGCCCTAATTGTGAAGGAAGTCACCCAGCTGAAGAATGCCCAACTAGGCAGATCACTTGTTTCTTGTGTGAAGGGACTACCCACTACCCTGCACAGTGTCACATTTACACCATGGTACAAGGAACCATCCAGCAGAAAAAAAGGAGCAATGAAAGGAGCCCTTATGGAAAGATTAGAAGAACTTGTGATGAAGGAAGAGGTGGAGGACACACCCAAAGAAGAACTAAGTAAACCCTGCACCAAGTCTTGCTATTCATGTGGAGAAGAAGGACACATCTCCCAGAATTGTATGAATGGGGATCTAGTAGAATTCCCGACAAAGGAAGTAGAATATGACCCACGGGAAATAGAAGACCTGATTAGAATGGTAAGGTCCAGGAAGAGAAGCAGATTGGATTCCAGGAAGGATCTGAGTCATATCACATGTTATAGGTGCAAAGAGTCAGGGCACTACCTCAACAGTTGCCCAAAAAGGAAACCTCGAGACTTGTCGGAAGTAATATGTTTTCGTTGAAATGGAGCAGGGCACTTTGCCAGAGAATGCCCTAAGGAGAAGGAAACTTGCGCTAGATAGTTGAGTTTGCAACAAAAGAAATGGAGTAGTAGAAGTGAGAACATTCTCTTTTTTTTTGAGGTGTTGAGTTGAGACATGTAATGGAAAAGCGAGAGATTGAAATCATTTGAGAATGAATAAAGTAGCATCGTTGGTACTGATATGGATTTTATGAGTTGTTACTCTATGAAGAAGGATTTTGACCATTTTCGAGGATATGAGAAATATGGTCTATAAAATATTGGAACATTTTAAGGGTGGTAGTACCCTATAAGAACCCTTGACTCTTGGAAAAGATAAGGATACTCCACTGAGTGGATTTCGGACAAAAATGAATACGAGTTTTGTCTCGATATGTGTGATGCCCCAAGAGTATGTGGTATGAAGTTGGAGACCGTCAGTTGTTTGGACCAAGGAGTCAGAAGAGAATGTTAAGTTGATTCGAGATAGAGTGAAGGTAGCTCAGTCCAGGCAGAAGAGTTATGCAGACTCAAAAACTCAAGGAGGTAGTCTATGAAATTGGAGACAGAGCATGTCTTCATGTGTCTCCTCTGCGAGAAGTTAAACGAATTGGAGTTAAAGGAAAGTTAGCCCCGAGATTTGTAGGACCATACCGAGTTTTGGAGCGTATGGGAGAAGTGGCCAACAAGTTGGAGTCACCCGAAGGACTGTTAGGAGTTCATGATGTGTTTCACGTTTCCCAGTTGAAGAAGTGCCATGCAGAGATGGCCAATATTCCCCTGTAAGGACGCTTGACCGCGGAAAGGATAATGATGTTCCACGAAGTGGAATATGGACTCCATAAGTATAAGTTTTTACCTTGGTATGTGGGAAATCCCACGAGGATGAAGAGATGAAGTACTATTGGATATAAAGGAGGTATGATGTTGGAAATATGGATCAATGGAAACTCCATGATGAGTTTGAATAATCATGTTTTAGTTTGGTGCCAATAGACGGAAGGAAGACAGTACAATTGGATGGATTTAAGAATACTAGGAAGTTGGAAGTTAGAATAATGATCGGTTGCCCGATGATAAGTTCAAGGACTACAAGTGATGAGATGTGCCATAACCCACAGGCCCCAGGACCTACCAAGAAGCAAGCCCACTCTTGCTGAAGGAAAAACCCTGGAAGTGGATATGCCCTTATCGATAGACGATTTTATAGGAGTTACGCAAAACCTGAGAGTTGTGAAGGAACGATAGATGTTTGTCTGGCTTGCAGAATTAATGGATTTTTCCGAACTTGGTTCGTCGACGAGAGAAATTCTGCAATGCTTGTGAGGATGACCGAGTGTTACAATGTGAGATTCGCTAAACCGTATACAAGGAAATGATTTGGGTGCGGGATGGATTGATCACCATACCGACTTACTCTTATTGTTCGCCTTGCTATATGGGATGGTAAATCTGAGTGACTTACCTATAGTGGAGAGACGACGATCAAAACCTTTGTTTAAACCTTAGAATGGTATAAGTATTTTTCCCTTGTACACGGCAGCTTTGCCAACCGTAGGTTATACGATGAGGATCAATCCAGACCCATTTCCTGCAGGAGAAACCATAAATTGTTGACCACCATGAGATATCGATAGTTGTTTAGTTTTGGCACCCGACCCATCAGCTAAGAAGACCCAATCTCGGAATAACCTTACCAAGAGGAAAGGACAGAAGAATTGAGGAAAAGGTTATGCCACTACCTGAAGAGACTAGAGAAGGAATTATCCTTACGATCTGAGAAGACGGCACTGTCAAGAATAAGGATGGAGTATATGAGTTTTGATGGAACCGTAACAATGATCCTAAGGGTGGTAGCACCCCAGACACCGTGTGATGATCGATGGATTTTGAGAAGACCCCCAAACCCTAACCTTTTCTTGCTAGCCTCTCCGAATCTCGAGGACGAGATTCCTTTTAAGGGTGGTAGGTTTGTAACATCCCAAATTTTCAATTTGGAATGTTATACATTAGATCATCATGCATATCTTATTTTCTTGCATTTTGGTCGATCCTAGAAATTTCACGCAACTCAAGGACCTTCGGAGAGAGTTGGGGATTTCGTTATTTTCATATTTGAGAGTTTTCTCGAATTTGAAAAGAGGATCATTTGATTTATTTATTTCATCTTCAATTATTTTTCCGATATCAAAATACGAGAGAGGGAATAATATGACTTTCCCAAAATATAGGAAAAATGAAGATTTAATAAATAGATCAAATTTCGTTTTCCGGTGTTTGTTTGTTTTTCTTTGGATAGGGAAAAATGTGCGTTTTCGAAAATTGCATTTTTGGTCCGTAGAAAAGTTCATTTTGTTCGACTCATTTTTAGGAGTCGGGGAAAATTTACTTTAGGGTTTTTGGAGCCCGTTTAGTTTTTCTTTTTCTTGTTTTTCAGCGCGCGGAACCACTTAAAAAAAATTCCGCAGGCCAGCCGGGCCAAAGGCCCAGCCAGCCGCCGCTCCACCCCAGCCGCGCGCAGCGCCAGGCGCCAGGCGCCAGGCCAGCCGCCGCCTCGCTCTAAGCCGAGTCCGGCTTGGACTCTAGGCTAGCCCCCTCTTTCCTTTGTTTCGTTTTCCTTTTCCTACTCTATTTCTTGTCCCCTACCCCAAGTAATTCCCCCCCACCTATATAAATACCCCTACACCCCCTCCAAATCATCAAATCAAACCCCAAGCCCCAAGCCCTCCACCGCACCCCACCCCGCGCCCTACACCGACGCCGCGCCACCCCCCACCGCGCCGCCGCCCTTGTGCCCTAGCGCCGCCGCCTCCTCTAGCCGCCGCCGCCCTTAGCCGCCGCCGCCGGAGCCCCTCGCCGGAGCCTCGTCGAGGTAGCCGCGCCTCTGTTTTTCTTCCCCGGTACGGTTTTTCCTAAAAAGAACCGTTCCGTTTTCTCTCCGTTTCTTTTCTTTTTCTTCCGATTTTTGTTTCGGTTTTCTTCCGAAACCCTAGATCGGTTTTCCGTTTCTTTTTCGGTTTCTTTTCCGAAAACCCTAGATCGGTTTTCGTTCTTCTTTCGGACCGTTCGTCTCAACGAACGTGATCACCGATTATTCCCGGTTAACGACGCCCGTTCGTCTAACCGTTCGTCTCTTTCTTTTCGTCGAATTTATTCCGCGATCGCGATCTCAGATCCGATCTTCGTTCTAGTTTATCTTCTCGCCCGTTTATCGGAATCAGGTGATTCAAGCGCCTGGAGTTTCATCTCGAAACCGCCATTCCGTCTAATCAACTTGAACAAGTTTTTTCTATGGTAAAATTTGGCCTAGTTTCAACTTGCTAGAACCGAGTTGTTTACTTTCGCTGTTTTTTTCCGTCGTTTGTTCGGTTCGTTCTTTCTTTGCAACCGGAGTTCTTAAGTTGAACTTTCTGGTTCGTTCTCTCGTTCAAGTTTTACTTGTGCATTAGATGAGTACTTATTGTGTGGTTACTATTTTTTGCTTACGATAGATTGATCGGAGTGTGACGAGTAGATCTATCAAGAGTTTTAAGTGTGAATCATCTTCATCTACATTGCAGGCAAGTTCACACTTTGATCATACCTTTTCTACAACCCATGTTTTATTGCATTAGATCAATCCTCTCACATTGCATGATTAGGATCTAATTAAATTGTGGGATTGGGAAGTAGATGAGGTATTACCTATTACCTGTATTATTATGAAACCCTTGGGAGTTACTTCTACGTTTTCTTATTATGCAATGCTATGCTAGTAGATGTGGATTGGGTGAGTGATATCCATGACAGATGTGAGATATTTAATTTATGGTTTATCTAAGGTGGCAACCTAACACACATCTGGGTGGATTGAGGCACCTGATGTCTATCAGGACTTGCCTGTTTTTTTTGGACCGCCACCCAGGCTCAAAGGGATCATAAGATCTTTCATGCTAGAAACTTCCGTGTGCAGCCACAAGCCATTATGGGCTCTGGCATAGTTGACTAAGTTGTGCGAACTCTTACGGGTAGACTAGCAGATGTAGGGGAAAGTAGGTGTACC
>NC_053026.1:268059749-268079901 GCF_003073215.2 Triticum urartu | reverse complement strand
CCTTATGACAACTAGAACCGGATACTTAATAAAACACACCCTTCCAAGTGCAAGATACAACCGGTGGTCGCTCTCTCACAGGGCGACGAGGGGAGGATCATCAGTTAGGGTTATGCTATGCGATGCTACTGGGAGGTCTTCAGTCTACTCTCTTCTACATGCTGCAAGACGGAGGCTGCCAGAAGCGTAGTCTTCGAAAGGATTAGCTATCCCCCCTCTTATTCTGGCTTTCTGCAGTTCAGTCCACCGATATGGCCCTTTACACATTTACCCATGCATATGTAGTGTAGCTCCTTGCTTGCGAGTACTTTGGATGAGTACTCACGGTTGCTTTCTCCTTCTTTCCCTCTTTCCCTTCTACCTGGTTGTCGCAACCAGATGTTGGAGCCCAGGAGCCAGACGCCACCATCGACGACGACCCCTACTACACCGGAGGTGCCTACTACTACGTGATGCCCGCTGACGACGACCAGGAGTAGTTAGGAGGATCCCAGGCAGGAGGCCTGCGCCTCTTACGATCTGTATCCCAGTTTGTGCTAGCCTTCTTAAGGCAAACTTGTTTAACTTATGTCTGTACTCAGATATTGTTGCTTCCGCTGACTCGTCTATGATCGAGCTCTTGTATTCGAGCCCTCGAGGCCCCTGGCTTGTAATATGATGCTTGTATGACTTATTTTATTTGTAGAGTTGTGTTGTGATATCTTCCCGTGAGTCCCTGATCTTGATCGTACACGTTTGCGTGTATGATTAGTGTACGATTAAATCGGGGGAGTCACACAGGTGTCCTCCAGTTATTCGCTGTTGTTGCGTTGTCATTGCTTGCGTGTCATGCATTGCATATCATGTCATCATGTGCATTTCATTTGCATACATGTTCGTCTCATGCATCCGAGCATTTTCCCCGTTGTCCGTTTTGCAATCCGGCGCTCCTATGTCACCCGGTGTCCCTTTCTACATTTTTCGTGTGTGGGTGTTAAACATTTCCGGATTGTACCGAGACTTGTCATGCGGCCTTGGTTTACTACCGGTAGACCGCCTGTCAATTTTCGTGCCATTTGGACTTCGTTTGATACTCCAACGGTTAACCGAGGGACCGTAAAGGCCTCGTGAGTGTTGCCGCCCAACACCCCACCAAAGTGGCCCAAAACCCACCAAAACCCCCTCCATCATCTCGGCCATTCGATCATGATCGCGTGGCCGCAAACCGCACCGCATTTGGACTCTCCTAGCTCCCTCTACCTATAAATATGTGATCCCCTCCGAAATTCGCGCAGATGAAACCCTAAAAACTCCTCGCGCCGCCGGACAAAAGCTTCCCACCGCACCGGACATCTCCGCTGCCTCCGCCACCTCACTCCGCCCAATAGCGTCGCGACACGTCACCCGCCGCCGCCTCCTGCGCCAATCAACAACCGCCAAGTGACGTCGCCGCCTCCTGCCGCCGTCGGCCCGCGGGGCCCGAGGCAGGCCCGCCCGGGCCCGGAGCCGCCCGCCGCCGCACTCGCGCGCCCCGCGCACCGTCCTTCCCCGCCACCTACAGCGCGCCTCGCCGCCGCCGCCTTCACCGGTCCAGCGCCACCGTGCCGGCTTGCCACACCACCCTTCGCCGCACCGCCGCCCCGCTCGCCTCGCTCGCCGGCCGTCTCCACCACCGCACCGCCTCGACGCCTGCGCCGCCACGACTCCGGCCGCCCTCCGTCCTCTCCCTCGCCGGCAGGTTCCGCACCTCCGGCGAGCTCAACAACTGTTCCGGCGAGATCCGGCTCTGCCTTGATCTGTGTGCACCCGGGTCAAACCCTAGATCCGTTCTCGGAGTGGTAAATTTCGCTAAGTCCTCAGTATTTTTGGCATTTTTCCTCGCATCGTAACTCCGCATCCATAGCTCTGATTTGTGCGTGTAGCATATCAAAATGTTCACATGCTTGCAATTGTATTTTCTGATCCCTTTTGGCTCAAGGTTACTAAGGGACTTCTGTTAAGTGCTTTGAGTAGCTTTATGCCATGCCTTGCTTTGCCATGTTAAGTTCCTGTAGCATGTAGTTTTCATGCTCTAAAGTGTGCTTCCTGTTGATAAATTCCAGAGTTGTGTTAATTTCACTAAGTCTGAAACCTGTTATCGTTTGCACTTTTGTCATGCTTGTTTGAACCTGTTAATGGATGAATTAGCCGTATCTCAGTGTTCATCTTTTGTCAAGATTCTTGAGTGGATCCCTGCCATGTATTTTGTTGCCATGTTTGAGTGCTGTAGCATATTTATCTTGTTGCATTTAGATGGCTACTTGCTGTTTATCGCAGACCGGTGCCATATTTGTTTTGCCTGCCATTTCCAAACCGTGCATCCGATTCCGGTGATCTTTATATCGATTTCAACCGAAATCACCTCACCTTTCCAGTGGCACTCTTGGTTTTCCAAGTTGATGCCAGGTGCAATCATTCCTTTGCAAATCATGCATATGCATCGCATACCGCATCCCGCATATCATACCATGTTTATGTGTGGTTTGTTTACTATGTTGTGTGCTTCTTTCCGGTGTTGCTTCTTCGGGTTGGTTCCGGTAACGCTGCGTTTGTGAGGACCCGTTCGTCTACGTCCGTTTATCTTCTTCATGGACTCGTTCTTCTTTCGGGATTTCAGGCAAGATGACCATACCCTCGAAATCACTTCTATCTTTTCTTGCCAGTTGCTCGCTCTTTTGCTATGCCTATGCTGCGATACCTAACACTTGCTTATCATGCCTCCCATATTGTTAAACCAAGCCTCTAACCCACCTTGTCCTAGCAAACCGTTGTTTGGCTATGTTACCGCTTTGCTTAGCCCCTCTTATAACGTTGCTAGTTGCAGGTGAAGATTGAAGTTTGTTCCTTGTTGGAACATGGAGATGTTGTTCCTTGTTGGAACATGTTTACTTGTTGAGATATCACAATATCTATTATTTAATTAATGCATCTATATACTTGGTAAAGGGTGGAAGGCTCGGCCTTATGCCTGGTGTTCTGTTCCACTCTTGCCACCCTAGTTTCCATCATATCGGTGTTATGTTCCCGAATTTTGCGTTCCTTACGAGGTTGGGTTATAATGGGAACCCCTTGACAGTTTGACTTGAATAAAACTCCTCCAGCAAGGCCCAACATTGGTTTTATCATTTGCCACCTAGCCTTTTCTTTCCCTTGAGTCGGCCGGCTCAAGGGTCATCTTTATTTAAACCCCCGGGCCAGTGCTCCTCTGAGTGTTGGTCCAACCTGTCAGCTGCCGGTGGCCACCAGGGGCAACTCCGGGCTGGCCTACCGGAACCTTGGACAATCCGGTGTGCCCCGAGAAAGAGATATGTGCAGCGTGCAGCTCCTATCGGGATTTGTCGGCACATTCGGGCGGTGTTGCTGGACTTGTTTTACCATTGTCGAGGATGTCTTGTAACCGGGATCCGAGTCTGATCGGGTCTTCCCGCTAGAAGGAATATCCTTCGTTGACCGTGAGAGCTTGTGATGGGCTAAGTTGGGACACCCCTGTAGGGATTTGAACTTTCGAAAGCGCTGCCCGCGGTTATGGGGAGATGGGAATTTGTTAATGTCCGGTTGTAGAAAACCTGAAGTTGACCTTAATTAAAATACATCAACCGCGTGTGTTACCGTGATGGTCTCTTCTCGACGGAGTCCGGGAAGTGAACACAGTGTTGGAGTTATGCTTGACGTAGGTTGTTTTAGGATCACTTCTTGATCATAGTTTCTCGACCGCGCTTTTTCCTTCTCTTCTCGCTCTCATTTGCGTATGTTAGCCACCAAATATGGTAGTCGCTTGCTGCAGCTCCACCTCATACCTTTTACCCTTCCCATAAGCTTAAATAGTCTTGATCGCGAGGGTGTAAGATTGCTGAGTCCCCGTGACTCACAAATACTTCCAAAACCAGCTTGCAGGTGCCGATGAAACCGTGCAGATGACGCAATCAAGCTCAGGAGGAGCTCGATGAAGATCTTGTCCTTTGTGTTGTTTTGATCTAGTTGATCAGTAGTGGAGCCCAGTCGGGACGATCGGGGATCTGTGTAGCATTTGGGGTAGTCTTCTTTTATTTTGGTTCCGTAGTCGGACCTTGATTGTATCTGGATGATGTAATGCTTTGTTCATGTATTGTGTGAAGTGGTGATTGTAAGCCAACTATGTACCTTTCCCTTTATTGTATTACATGGGTTGTTTGCGAAGATTACCTCACTTGCGACATTGCTTTCAATGCGGTTATGCCTCTAAGTCGTGCTTCGACACGTGGGAGATATAGGCGCATCGAGGGCGTTACAAGTTGGTATCAGAGCCTTCCCCGACTTTAGGAGCCCCCCTGCTTTATCAAATCGCTGGCGTTGTTGAGTCTAGAAAAAAAATTAAGTCATTTAGGATTATATATATCGGAGAGTAGGATTCTTTTTACTCCTTTGTCCCTTCGTCGCTCTGGTGAGGCCTCCTGACGTAGAGTTTTGACTCTTCTCTTCTCAAATTTCACTAAAACAAATTTATGATCACGCGGGTATCTTGGAATCGTTCCGATGGTTTTGTCACGAGAACATTGTTCTTGGTGCCTCCTAACATTTAGGGGTTGTGGCAGTGTCCCGGGGAGTTGAGCTCTGAGGTGTTGTCGTCACAATTTTATCGTTGAGATTCTGTAATACCTGAGTTTCGCCGACATCGAAAATCTCTTTTATGCAGTTGTTGGTGAGATAACCTCGACGCCACCCAGTACTGGGGCGGGAGTTCGGGAGTATTGCCATAACTCGTATAACGGATGCTTTTCGAAGGTTGAGGTAAACGATTTCCGAAGGTTTCTTGGTTATGTGTTGAAGGATGGATACAGCTGGATGTAGGATTTGCTAGTTTTGGGTGAGATATTATGCTTCCCCTGTATCCCCAACACCTGATTGCATAACCGGAAAATTTCGGGAGTTTATAAGTGGGAATTCAAGTAGCTCCTAGGATATCTTTCTGACAGATGTATGATATGAAATTGGGGTTCGACGTCTAGTGGTCCGCCTATCCACGGTTGGTTTTACAGTGGTCTCGTTGTGTCTTAAAGAGTCCTTGGCTATGCCGACTCGGGGACGCTTCGTATGTCATGTGCACTGCCTTGTACATGATGGTGCTGTACGATCGAGCCCGTGTAGGCCCCACCACGAAAACTTCGGAATGAAATCTCTATCATATGTTTGTTCCGGCTTATTCTGCAAGCCAATCCTTTGTTTTGTTTTGAGTTGTGGTATTCGAGTTGCTTCGAAGTCAAATGTTGATTCCATACCTTTCCTAAGCGGTGTTCTCATACTCTATGGGAATACTAGGTGAATACCAATCCTTCTCGTTATCGAGATTGTCATGTCAATTCTTTTCAACCGGTGTGCTCCTCTTTCAAGTGGATTCGATCATTTCAACATCAGCAAGATCAATTATCAGTCTTCTCAACGGTGTTGCTTAATTCGTCCCAAATTGCCTTTGTTTTTTCCCACCCTCCCACCCTTGTCTCTTCAAGGGCTCAGGTTTCTTTATCAAGTATCAATCTTATGGATGTGAAGTCTCTCCATTCTTTTCAATCAACGTTCTTACCCGGTGATTCTCATGAAGATGCTCCACAAGTTCATCATTCTTCATTCTTTTCATCTCCGGTGGATTCAAGTCAAGATTGTTGGATTATATCCTTTTATCGTTTAAAATACCTTCTCATGTCGGTGCACCTCTTAATCATCCACTCCTAGCTATTCATTTGTTCGGAGTGCTGAAGATATCTCAGAAGATTCGTGTTTCCACTCTGCTTTCGTTCAAGCTCTTTTGAGATTGTTATCTCATTCAAGCCATTTAATTCAACTGGTGCATCTCTCTTTTCAAGTAATCATCTCAATGGTGTATCTTTTGAGTGGGCCCTAACCCACAGGTCTTTTCCCAGGATCTTACCTGACTCTTCTTATATTCCCGGAGCTATTCTCAAATTCTTTTCCAAGTTTGACGTAAGAATGAGTTATCATCAGTCAATTGCCTTTCTCCAAGATCACTCAAGGTGGTGTTTCTCGTCGTCATTCTTAGATTTTGAAGACCAAAGAAGAGTTTTCCTTCAAATCTTATCCGTTCTCCCAAAGAGTCGTGATTCTAGCTTGATGCCATCCTCTCATAATTGCTTTTGATTGTGACAACTCTTTTCACCCATCCGGAGAAATTCAAGAGTCTTTTTAGTTTGATTCTCCGGAGGCCATCATCTCATAAGTATTCATCTCATCTTTCAGCTCTCGTTATCCAAACCTTACTGGTGCATCATTCAATATTCTCTAATCAGCTCGTGATATCTTCGTTTCAGTTGTATCTAAATCCCAACAAGTATCCTCATTTGTTCTCTAATTCTTATGGTGATTCATCCCTTTATTTCGTTCATTTTCAATTCTTACGGTGGTTCGTTCAAGAGTTCTCTTCCTTGGTTATCATATCAATTCATTCGTTGTTTCCAAATCCTACCGGTGGCTCGTTGAAGACCTTCTCAAGTTTGCGCTATATCTATCTTAAATCCTTTCTACGAGAATAAGTAGTATTCCAATTCCATTGCTTGTCATCAATTTGAATTGGTGAAGGATAAGCATAATGTAATTCTTATTCTTGTTTCATCGTGTGAAATCAATTCCCTATTCCAGAGGCTCATCAAATTCCTGATTTCAATTGTTTCATCTTCTCCTTTTCTCGGAGTTCCAACCTTTTTCAATTATTTCACCACCGACATTCATCTAAATCATCGCAAGGCTTCACCTTGTGTTTTCAACCTCTTTTTCTTCCGTTTGACCATTCTTTTGTTTACCGGAGTTCTTCATGAAGGTTCTACATGATGGTTCATCAAGGATTTAATTTCTTCTCTAAGTGTTCATCAACATTCTTTTTAGAGGAGCTCAAGCATTCTTCATCTTGCAATCCGGAGTGCAATTCTTTCTACCGTATCAGGAGGTGGTATTATGTCATTCTTGATAATCTGAGTTCATGTTTCATGATTCACATGTTGTTAAGAATGAGGTATTTTAAATCCACCAATCTCTTCATTGGAATTATCTTGGGTTATATTTCACCTAAAGCTTTTCCTTAAGGATTGTTGCTATTTATGGTGCTCACAAATAACCCAAGTTCTTCATTTATCCTCCCGGTGATATAGTTTCTCATCTCCTTGTTCATATCAATCCAATCGCTTTCCGTGAGTGGCAGCTTGTCACCTCATAATTTTGAGATATATTCCATAAGGCAATGTCAAGCCTTTTCCTTTTCGTTGTGGATAATCCAACAACTCCATTCCAGCATTTGTTTTAAGCATGCTCTCTCAAGATCTTGTTTCCCTCCGTCCATTCCATTCCATTCTTTCATTTCTTCCGGAGGCTTTGTGATGTTGTTCTTTTCAGACATCATCTCGAATTTGTGAAGACCATGTTTTTTTCCTTTGCTTATCCATTTAACCGGAGTGTTTTTCCCTTCTGCTCAAGTCCTTTTCATCCTATCAAGTCTCTCATCTCTTTTCAACCGGAGTGCTACCCAAATTGGTTCTTTCTTATTCCTCTTTCTTATCGGAGTGCTTTTAACTTAGTTCATCTCCATTGCTTTCTTTCTTTCATTTTTGTTCAACCTCTCAAGGTTCTTTCGTTTCACTCAATTGTCAAGAAGCAACTTAGTTTTACCTCTTCTCTTCCTCTTCCGTTTCTCTCCGGTGCCATCCTAGATCTCGGGACGAGATCCTCTCGTAGTGGTGGAGTGTTGTAACGCCCCGAGACCGACGCTTCAATTGCCCTTACATTTATTTTAGTTGTTGACATGTGTTTACTAGGTTTGTTGCATTATCATAATTGTTTTGCATATTTCATTCATATATGTTTATGCCAAGATCATGTTGAGTGCCTTGTCATTTTTGCTTCTTGCATCATGTTCATCTTTTATTATATTGCATTGTGCCATCCTTGTTTGTTTGCCATGGTCATCTCACTTGCTTTGATTCATGCTTCATGATGTGATATGGCCTTTGTCATTTTTGTTGCATTTGCATCATGATCATCATTGCAGTGTACATATTTCTCATGTGCTTGTTATCTTTGTGAACTCCTTCTCCTTCATCTTGTTTGTTGTTCCAT
Organism: Triticum urartu; assembly: GCF_003073215.2. Classification (NCBI taxonomy): domain Eukaryota; kingdom Viridiplantae; phylum Streptophyta; class Magnoliopsida; order Poales; family Poaceae; genus Triticum; species Triticum urartu. Next base: position 268,071,789 of record NC_053026.1, on the reverse strand, counting down.
CTTGCCCTTCCATCTAAACCATCATCTAGTGCAACACCCCATGACTAGCTTCTTCTTTTCAATTGTCACACATTTATTGCAAGTGGCATTTTCCTGTCCCAGTAAAATGTTCACTTCTTTCCTGTAAATCTTGCTACATGCCTTTTACCTCTCTATCAAATTTCATTTATTTTGGAGTTGTTTTGGCCGGGTTCAAAAATGGCTCAAGTTTGAATTTAATTCAAACTTGGATTATTTTTCTACCTCTAAAAATTGCCAAGTCAATTCATTCAAATCATGTATAAATCCAGGACTCCATATATATTTCTGTCTCTGAGCCTTTCCTTCCCAAAACTCCCGCCCTTTTCAATCTTGGAGGTGTCTATTTGTTTTTAGGCAGAATATAAGAAAGGAAGGAAGGCCTCAATCCCAGCCGAAGCCCACCTGGGACTTTCTTTCCCCGGCCCAGCCGAGCCGAACTGCCACCTGCTGCCTCCCTCACGGCTTCTCCTTCATCCAGAGTATAGCAGCAGCAGCGTCGTGAGCAGGAGGCTCACGAACGTCGAGGTCTCGCCGTCCGCACCCCTCCTAGCCACCTATAAGAAGTCCCACTTGGCGTCCGTGCCCCTAGGGTTTCCCTCTCGCCGCCGCCACCCTTTTCCTCCCCTCTGTTTCTCATTCTTCATAAGGAAACAGAGGAGCAGAGAACCACCGAGCGCGTTCCGCCGTCGTTTGTGAGGCCTCCTCATCGTCTTCTTCAACTTCAAGCAAGTCCAGGAGCAAGAAGGGTCCAAGGGCGCCGCGATCTTCTTCCTCTACTTTGTCTGCTTCCTCTGCGTCGCCAAGTCCCGCGCCTGGCGTCCTCCCCTCCTTCCTTATTCCTCGGACAGGAACCGCGTCGGGTTCAGAGGTCGTTCGCGTCGCCGCTGGTTCGTCTCCGTGGCCGTCTGCGTGTCCTAGGGTGAGCTAGGTATACCTGCTTCCCTCCCTTTTCTTCCTGTCGCGTTTAGGTCACCGGAGTCACTACTAGATCCATGCCATCGTCGTGCCCTCGCTGCTCCGGTGAATCTCTAAAACTTTCAGAGAAACGCTGCCGTGCCCCATCGGATCTTGTCCCCGCTCGCCTCGCTCGGTCCCCTGCTTCGCTTCACCTCGTCGCCTCGCTCCAGCCTTGCCTCAAGTGCCGCACGCACGCCCCGCTGCATGCCTGCACGCCCCGCCGTTGCCATGGCCGTGGCCGAGCGCCTCGACCTGCAAGCCCGGTCCTATCTCTCTGTCTTGCTCCGCTTGGTTGAGACCCAATGCATGCATCTTCAGCGAGTCCACACACTTCACCAACACTCATAGAAGCCCCGCATGCACGCGAGCATCTTGCAGTGCACCTCCCTCCTTTCTACGCACCCGCGCCATGCTCGCGTCCTTGCCAGTTTTTCTTCGTTCACGCCCAGCAGCTGCCGCATAGTCGCACGTCGTGCCTCGGCCGGGACGAGCTTCTGCTCCGGCCCCTCTCGCAGCTCTCCGTAAGCACGCGTGCACCGTCTTTTGTTTCCGAACGCCCGGCGCAGGTTCATAACCCCAACGGCCGTCGCTTTTGCCTGCCCTCGCTGTCGGTTGTCGCCGTGCAGCCATGGCCAAGCTCGACCCGTTCATGTATAGCTCAAAATAGCATGGGAGCTCGTTTTATCACGAATACATACCTAGCCCAGTGGCAAGCGCAGCCAGTATCCAACTAGGAGGTCTGGAGTTCGAATCTCAGGCGCCCCTATTTCTTTTTATTGCCCTGCTTTCTCTCTCACACGCTTTGGGTTCGATCTGCTACCGGGCTTGCACAGTGCCTTGAATCGGGCCCATGCATATTTTTTTCAGTATGTGCATTTTACCATTTCCCAGTGCATTCTTATTTACAGTAATGCCATCAGTATAAAATGCTCATAACTAAATATCCATTCATCCAAATGAAACATGTCATATGTGCATCTTGCTCAGTTTTTCATGTTCTTTAACAATATGCAACTTTAATCCCTCTTAAAAAACTGATTAAAATTGTTGTTTGCATTGTTTTGCACAATGACATGTTAAAATAGTTTATTTCATAACTTAATAACATTAGCTCGGTTTTAAATAATCTTTATATGTAAATGGGGTAGAAAAATGCCTAGTTTAACATGGTGGCATCACTTTGCATCTTTAAAAATTATAAAATATGGTTTAGGCAGAACAATACCAAATTTGAAATATGCATATGGGGGATTTTTCGGAATTGTTGTTTGTGTTTGCGGCCTCATTTAAACTTGCCTAAATAGGTAGTTTGCATATGCTTCACCTCTTGCCATGTTAACAACATTTTAATCTTGACATGCATCATACTGGGTTGTGCATCATGTCGTGTTATGCCTGTTTGTTTACTATGTTGTGTGCTTCTTTCCGGTGTTGCTTCTTCGGGGTGGTTTCGATAACGTCGCGTTTGTGAGGAACCGTTCGACTAAGTCCATTTGTCTTCTTCATGGACTCGTTCTTCTTCCTTGCGGGATTTCAGGCAAGATGACTGTCGGTGTCAAAACCGGTGGATCTTGGGTAGGGGGTCCCGAACTGTGCGTCTAGGCCGGATGGTAACAGGAGACAAGGGACACAATGTTTTACCCAGGTTCGGGCCCTCTCGATGGAGGTAAAACCCTACGTCCTGCTTGATTAATATTGATGATATGGGTAGTACAAGAGTAGATCTACCGTGAGATCAAGGAGGCTAAACCCTAATAGCTAGCCTATGGTATGATTGTTGTATGATGAAGTTGTTCTACGGACTAAACCCCTTCGGTTTATATAGACACCGGAGAGGGTTAGGGTTACACCAAGTCGGTTACAATGGTAGGAGATCTTGAATATCCGCATCGCCAAGCTTGCCTTCCACGCCAAGGAAAATCCCATCCGGACACGGGACGGAGTCTTCAATCTTGTATCTTCATAGTCCTGGAGTTCGGCTGAAGGTATAGTCTGGCTACCCGGACACCCCCTAATCCAGGACTCCCTCAGTAGCCCTCGAACCAGGCTTCAATGACGACGAGTCCGGCGCACAGATTGTCTTCGGCATTGCAAGGCGGGTTCTCCTCCAAATTCCGTGTACCTGCTAAATAATGTCCGATTTTCGTAATGTAGCGCACCTTGGCTTCCACGCCCAATAATGGTTGTCTTCCACGTGTCAAACGAATGTGAAAAGTCGGGGTGTTTTTACATTCACACCCCTAGCCGCATAAACGAGCCACCTATTTAATGGGATGGGGATTCAGATCCAAACCACACCTTCTCCTCTCCGCGAGTAATCATCAGAGCGCCTCCAGCAAAGGTTCATTCCAACATGGCCAGCCGTCGCAGCTCCTCCTCTCGCCCTTCCAGTCCTAAACCTGGAGACTGGGAGAGGTGCTCCATCCCGCACAGCGAGCTAGTGTCGCTTCAGGCCAAGGGATTTCTCCCTCAGGCCTATATGGTCCCGGTCCGAGCCGGACTCGCCACCTATAATGGCGGAGAGCAAGCGGAGAGCACCCCCTGTCCCTCCAAAGGAGAGCGGGTGTGCCTCGTCCCTTATCTAGTAAGAGGACCTGGATTTCCAATCCATCCATTTCTCCGTGGGCTTCTGGAGTTCTACGGCCTCCAGCTGCACGATCTCACGCCCGCCTCTATATTGCATATCGCGGGCTTCGTCGCTCTTTGCGAGCTATTCTTGGGTGTTGAGGCTCATTTCGTGTTGTGGAAGAGATTATTCTGTCTGGTGCCCCGCTCTCAAGAGGGGTCTATATATCAAGTGGGCGGAGCCGAAGTGTGGCGTATCGCCGGGACCGGATATCTATCCGGAACCCCAAAGAAGGCGTCCGAGGACTGGCCTTCGGAATGGTTTTATATAGATGATGTCCCGCTACCGGACCCTATCTGGGTCGGTCTCCCCGAATTCAACAGTGCTCCCTTAAAGAAACGCCTAAGCTGGCGTCCGCGGAGCTCTTAGAGAGAAAGCGACAGGGACGTCCTTCACCTGATGGGCCGGATAAGACTATTGGCTCATTCCGGACTAACCATGATTGGAGTCATGGCCGCATGCATTATGCGGGGGGTGCAGCCGCTTCAATATAGAGGCCACCCCATGTGGGATTTTAACGGGGAGGATGACGCCACCCGTTACAGTCGTAAGGGGCCAGCCTCAACTGCCGCTCTAGTAAAGATCTTATCCTCTTTGTACAAGGGAGAAGAGGAGGAATTCCTCCGTGTCAACCCGCAGGGCGGATTTAGTATGTACAACCCCCCGAGTTGGTTAAGTGAACAATTGTGCCTGCCCATCCGCTTTATATTCCCATGATTAAATATGTAGTCCAACGATTTCAACGCAGGAACTGCGTCAGGAAGTAAAGGATATAAACAGCCGTCCCCACAACCCGAGGATCCAGAACGGTCCCTCGATCCGGACCCTGAAGAGGATCCGGATATATCGGTGGAGTTGATTGACGGGGTGTTTCATCAGTTAAGCAAGGACAATACCTTGGTGGCCATTACGGCTGGTTACCCAGGGTTAATCCCGGCCTCCCAGGTAACAAAGAGCGGAGTCTCATCCCTTTGAGAAGGAATCCATTCTCACGCATTTCAGTTTCCTGACCGTGTTTTGCAGGGGAGGTTTCCAAGGCGGGAGGCCGAACCTGCGGCGGCTAGCCAACGAGGGGCCGCAGGGCCCCGTGGGGCAAAAAGGAATGTAGTCCGGACTGGGACGCCGGCGCAAAGGTATAGCGCATCCTCTTTTTCCCTGGTGTTATTTCTTCAGGGCATATTAACGTCCGTGCTATCTTCCGGACGAAGAGACCTCACCGGACTACATCCAGAGAGGTTGCCAACCGCGCCTCCACCAGCCAGGCTCCAACGCCTGGCCCGGAAGCGGGAGCGAACACGAGGCGCGCACCCGACACTCCTCCGACAGAGGATGCGGACAGGCTGTCTGCCACCAATTCCGAGGTGGAGAGTGCCATGAACCACAGGCGTCGCCGGACAGTTCTTCGCGACGCTTGTTTCTCCCGAGAGGCATTAGATGCCTTCAATTCGGGAGATGCGTACCTCTGTGCCGCTCAAAATGGTTTAACCAGAGCCAGGGAGCAATATGTAAAAGACATACGGGTAAGAAAATTTTGGTAAATATATATGTATGTACCAGTTGCCCTCGAGACTTGAAACAGTTAGAGTAACTGGTTTAAGGATCATTTGTTATGCAGGTTCTTACAGAGAAGAATACCGTACTGTCCCAGGAGCTGAAAGAGTGCAAAGCCCAACTGGAGGCCGCACTAGCCGCGGCAGGGGAGCCTAAAGAGACCCCCTCTGGTAAGATACACTTCGAAAGATTAATATCTTGCGAAGTGCGGCGTGGGTATGAATCTGCCAAATCATATTGCAGATGGCGCCGGACTGGATCCAGAGAGGCAACAACTCTTACGCCGGCTAAAGGCCAGTGAGAGTATGTTGACAAGGGTGAGGCGGGAGAAGAATGAGCTTCAGGATGCCAACACCAAGCTGGACGTTGAACTTAAAGATGTTCGTGGCCAGCTGTTGGACTCTACTAAGGAGAATCGGCAGCTTCGACGCGGCATATTTAGTAAGTCCTTAAGCGAATCTTTGAAAGAAAAGAGTTCGGCGAGGAAGTCGACTAACAGAGTAATGTCTGTAGGTATGCTAACGGGTCATCCTGCAGAGGAGATGCCCGGTTCTACGGGTGACCTTCTTCCCGAGCTCTCGCAACTGCATGAGCGAGCTCGGCAGGCGATGCGAGGCGTTGCCCAAGCCTTATGGCCTTCCCACTCCATGCCCGAGGGCCTTGGAGAGCTTTCGGAGAAGCTTAAGGGAGCTCGGCGGCGCTTCCGGTTGTGGAAGATATTGGCCTGCCGACAAGGCGCTAGGGAGGCCTGGGCCATGGTGAAGACGCGGTACACGAAGTCTGACCCAAACCACATGGCCGAGGTCGGACCTGTGGGGCCTGACGGGAAGGAGATCCCTGTAAGCTTAGTGTACGGCCAAGTAGAATTGGCCGCAAAGTATTCCCAGCAGGACTGTAAGTTAGACAGCCTGTTAGATGGTATTGAAGAGGAATACAATCAGTCATAGTGACTATGTAATTTTTAATTGACATGTGTAATGCCTTCTAGCCGGATTGTAGATCGTTTGTCGTTGCCAACCTTTTCGCTTCAACCTCAGGACCTGACGGTCCGGAGTGTGTCCGAATACCCTACCGGTTATGTAAGAACCGGGGTATGCATGGAGACCAGGCGTAGGGGTCATTAGTGCTTTATCAAACAAGTGCCCAACTAGTTATGTTATATTACATGGTTAGTAAGAAACATCTTCCAGAGAGAATAGTTTCGTTAGGGGTTCCTTTCTCTGGGAGGCATTCCCTAAAGTGCATGTCCGGACTGCAAACGCAGGAAAATCATCTGGGGGCATATACATAAATAAGTAAAAAAAGGTCATCTTTTAGTTCACCGACCGAATATTCCCTTAAGAACGCTAGCTTTCGGCTTCACCCAGTCTGAGGTACACATCCGGCTGATCCGGCAGTAACAATCGCAGAGGTGCTCCCTTTACCACCTAGCCGAACAATCGGGAACGTAGGGGTAAGCACAGGAGCCAGGCAACCCAGGTTGGCCAAAACTTAAGTCATATCGATGCATATAATGGTGAAGAAAAGGTACATGCAGAAGTTTGACACATGTGGTGGGCGTGAAGCCCGTATAAATAAGCTTCTGTTAAAGAAGCCCCCAGGTTTAATGAGCGCGAGTAGCACTTCACTTGAGGAGCCTTTAAGGGCCATAAAAGAGAAGAGGGGAAGGAGAGAAATGTAATACAGAAAATGTAAAAAATGGACACAAGAAGGAGACAAACACAGAGTCCGGCGCTAGGCATAGAATCTTTAGAGACGGGCTGTGTTCCATGGGTTCGGCTCGAGTCGGTTATCCGACGCATCTCGCAGGCGGTATGCTCCACCAGTCAGGACTTGGTCGATTATAAAGGGACCTTCCCACTTGGGTAGCTTGTCCTTTTTCTTGTCCGGCAGGCATAGAACTAATTCGCCAACGTTGTAGCTTTTGGCCCGCACTTCTTTGCTTTGATATCTTCGAGCCTGCTGTTGATAGAATGCGAAACGGGCTTTTGCCACCTCGCGCTCCTCCTCTAAGGCATCCAAACTGTCCTGCCGATCGAGCTCGGCCTCCCTTTCTTCGTACATGCGCACTCGAGGCGAGTCATGAATTATGTCGCAGGGCAAGACTGCCTCTGCGCCGTACACCATAAAAATGGTGTGTATCCGGTGGTGCGGTTTGGCGTGGTCCGCAGCCCCCAGAGTACGGAGTCGAGGTCCTCTACCCAGTACATGTTTGATTCCTTGAGGGACCGCACTAATCTGGGTTTGATGCTGCTCATGATGAGACCATTTGCACGTTCGACCTGACCGTTAGTTTGTGGGTGATAGACGGAAGCATAATCGAGGTTGATGCCCATGTTTTTGCACCAGAGTTTTACCTCATCGGCCGTGAAATTCGTGCCGTTATCGGTGATGATGCTGTGGGGGATGCCATAACGGTGTACGACCCCGGATATAAAGTCTATCACAGGTCCGGATTTGGCCGTCTTAACAGGCTTGGCTTCTATCCATTTGGTGAACTTATCTACCATGACCAGTAAGTATTTTTTCTTGTGGGTTCTGCCTTTAAGGGGTCCCACCATGTCAAGCCCCCAGACCGCGAAAGGCCAAGTGATGGGGATAGTTTGGAGGGCGGTGGGTGGCATATGGCTTTGGTTTGCAAAAAGCTGGCAACCGACGCATTTATGGACCAAGTCCTGAGCGTCCGCTCGGGCCGTCGGCCAATAAAAGCCTGTACGGAAAGCCTTGCTTACAAGAGACCGGGCTGCGGCGTGATGGCCACCGAGTCCGGCATGAATTTCATCCAGCAGGTTCCGCCCTTCCTCTTCGGAGATGCACCTTTGAAGGACTCCGGTAGTGCTTTTCTTGTAAAGTTCTCCCTCATGGACTTTATAGGCTTTAGATCGCCGCACTATACAGCATGCCTCGTTTTGGTCCTCTGGGAGTTCCTGCCTAGTAAGGTAGGCTAGGAATGGTTCTGTCCACGGGGCGATAACGACCATTAGTACGTGGGCTGAGGTTGTTATTTCATTGGCAGAGCCTCCGATTATGTCAGATTGTTCGGCGTCGGACAGTGCGGTTGGGTCCGGACTAATATTGCCATGTTCCCCTTCCCATACTACGGATGGCTTGAACAGCCTTTCCAGGAAGATGTTGGGGGGGACCGCATCGCGTTTTGCGCCGATGCGTGCCAGGACGTCTGCCGCCTGATTGTTTTCTCGGGCTATATGGTGAAATTCGAGCCCTTCAAACCGAGCTGACATTTTGAGGACGGCATTGCGGTAAGCTGCCATTTTTGGATCCTTAGCATCAAAGTCTCCATTTATTTGGGATATCGCGAGGTTCGAATCCCCGCGCACCTCTAGGCGTTGAATGCCCATGGATACTGCCATCCAGAGACCATGTAAAAGGGACTCATATTCGGCTGCATTGTTGGAGTCCGTGTACATAATCTGGAGTACATATTGAACTGTGTCTCTTGTGGGGGACGTCAAAACGATGCCGGCCCCTAGTCCGGCCAACATTTTGGAACCGTCGAAGTGCATGATCCAGTTTGAATATGTGCCGTACTCTTTAGGGAGTTCGGCCTCCGTCCATTCTGCGACGAAGTCGGCCAAAACTTGCGACTTGATAGCTCGCCGTGGCCTATAAGTTATGTCGAACGGGAGGAGCTCGATGGACCATTTTGCAATCCGTCCCGTTGCGTCACGGTTGTTTATAATATCATTGAGTGGTACTTCCGATGCTACTGTGATTGAACACTCTTGAAAGTAGTGTCGTAGCTTCCGGGATGCCATGAATACCGCATATGCAATCTTTTGATAATATGGGTACTGTGATTTGCATGGGGTGAGGACAGTGGACACATAGTAAACCGGCTTTTGAAGGGGGAATTTGTGTCCGTCCATTTCCCGCTCGACGACGAGTACTGCGCTGACAACTTGATGGGTTGCTGCAATGTACAATAGCATTGGTTCGCCGATGTTTGGCGCGGCCAGGACAGGGTTTGTTGCCAATATGGCTTTTATTTCCTCGAGTCCGGCCGTGGCGCTGTCCGTCCACTCGAAGTGTTCGGTGCGCCGAAGGAGGCGATAGAGGGGTAGCGCCTTTTCTCCCAACCGGGAGATAAAGTGGCTTAGAGCCGCCACGCATCCGGTTAATTTTTGTATTTGTTTGAGGTCCTTTGGGATATCCAATTGTGACAAAGCTCGGATCTTGGCTGGATTTGCTTCGATTCCCCTACCGGATATAATGAAGCCCAAGAGCTTTCCGGCTGGAACGCCAAAAACGCATTTTTCTGGATTTAGCTTGATGTCATATGCTCGGAGGTTGTCAAATGTAAGCCTCAAGTCGTCTACTAGAGATTCGACATGTCTTGTTTTTACGACCACATCATCCACGTATGCCTCTACTGTTTTGCCGATCTGGTTTGCCAGACATGTCTGAATCATGCGCTGATATGTTGCACCGGCGTTTTTGAGCCTGAAAGGCATTGTGTTGAAGCATAATGGGCCGTATGGGGTGATGAATGCCGTTGCGGCTTGGTCTGACTTGGCCATCTTGATTTGATGGTAACCAGAGTATGCATCGAGGAAGCACAACGAATCATGTCCTGCAGTGGCGTCGATAATTTGATCGATGCGGGGGAGGGGGAAGGGATCCTTTGGGCAGGCCTTGTTGAGGTCTTTGAAGTCAATGCACAGGCGCCAGGATTTGTCCTTCTTTGGTACCATCACCAAGTTTGCTAGCCAGTCCGGATGTTTTATATCTCTGATGAATCCGGCCTCCAATAATTTGGCTAGCTCCTCTCCCATTGTCTGTCTCTTGGGTTCAGAGAAACGCCGAAGGGCTTGTTTGACAGGTTTGAATCCTTTTAGGATATTTAAGCTGTGTTCGGCCAGCCTACGTGGGATTCCTGGCATGTCCGAAGGGTGCCATGCAAAAATGTCCTAGTTCTCCCGTAGGAATTCTCGCAGTGCGGTGTCTACATCGGGGTTTAATTGTGCCCCAATGGAAGCTGTTTTATTGGGGTCCGTTGGATGGACCTGGAGTTTGACTATTTCATCCGCTGGTTTAAAGGAGGTGGACTTGGATCTTTTGTCGAGTATCACATCGTCCCTGTTTACCGTGGAGCGCAGCGTAGTCAGTTCCTCAGCCGCTAGGGCTTCGGACAGTGCCTCAAGGGCCAGTGCGGCTGTCTTGTTTTCGGAGCGGAGTGCTATGTCCGGATCACTAGCGAGAGTGATGATTCCGTTCGGCCTGGGCATCTTGAGCTTCATGTACCCGTAATGGGGTATTGCTTGGAAGAATGTAAACGCTTCCCGCCCCAGCAGAGCATGGTATCCGCTGCTGAACGGGGCCACTTGGAATGTGACCTCTTCGGACCTATAATTATCCGGCGTGCCGAACACCACATCTAGTGTGCTTTTCCTGTACAGCATGCTTCCTGACTGGGGATTATTCCTCTGAAGGTTGTGCTGCTTCGCTCAATGCGGTTCCAGTCTATTTCCATTTTTTGAAGTGTTTCCTCGTAAATGAGGTTCAATCCGCTGCCTCCATCCATGAGTACCTTGGTGAGGCGAAAGCCGTCCACTATAGGACTGAGTACCAATGCGGCTGGTGCTCGAGCTGTTTGGAATTTAGGTTCGTCGCTGGCATTAAAGGTAATAGCCATGTCACTCCATGGGTTTATTGTTGCTACTTGATAGACTTCGGCGAAGCTGCGGAGTGTTCTTTTTCGCATTTTATTTGATGCGAAAGTCTCGAAGACTGTTAAGACTGTACTGGAGTCCCTGAGGTGGCTTTCTGCGGCCTCCGGAATTAGGAGATCTTCGCCCCTTTTGGCCACCTGCCGGAGTATCCAACATGCTCTAAGGCTATGAGTTGGTGTGGTGTCCTCTGTACTATGAATTTTACAGGGTCCATTAAGCCATCCCTCCAGTACGGTTCCATGCCCTGTAGAGGGTTTTGGTTTTTTGGTTTTTAACCCGGGTGTCTGATGATGATGCACTCTTTTATTTCGGACGGGGTTTCTATTCAGGGCCGGATTGTCCCAAAATTTAGTTTCGGTTTTCCGGGCGCTTTCCATCGCACAGTACTTTTGTACTATGGACGCCAAGTCAGCGAAGCGTGTAAGATCACGACGACCTGTGGCGTTGAGGATTCCCTTGTCCGTGCAATTATTGCAGAAGATTGAGATTGCGTTTTCCTCGCGGCAGTCCTTTATCATGTTCATAACCAGGAGGAACCTTGCCCAGTAATGATGTACTATTTCTTCGGGCTTTTGCCTGATTTGGGATAGATCTCTTATGTTTGGGCGGGTGGGTGGAATTAAATCCGGAACTTCACCCAATCTAAGACTCAGAGGCCAAGGATTTTCCGAACTCCGAGGTTTGGATTCTTGGATGTTGTCCAGTGAATCTAGCCGTTGCCTGATTCTAAGTTCAGGTCTTGAGTTACATCCTCCCCTCCGCGGGTATCCGGCTTGGAGGGATCTAGAATCCGGACTTAGCTAGTCCTTAAGATAGATGAAGAGTCACCGCACTGTGCCTCTACTACGGCAACTTTGCCTCTACACAGAGGAACTCTCAATGAAAGCACCAATGTCGGTGTCAAAACCGGCGGATCTTGGGTAGGGGGTCCCGAACTGTGCATCTAGGCCGGATGGTAACAGGAGACAAGGGAAACAATGTTTTACCCAGGTTCGGGCCCTCTCGATGGAGGTAAAACCCTATGTCCTGCTTGATTAATATTGATGATATGGGTAGTACAAGAGTAGATCTACCGCGAGATCAAGGAGGCTAAACCCTAATAGCTAGCCTATGGTATGATTGTTGTATGATGAAGTTGTTCTACGGACTAAACCCCTCCGGTTTATATAGACACCGGAGAGGGTTAGGGTTACAC
>NC_053026.1:268024765-268058749 GCF_003073215.2 Triticum urartu | reverse complement strand
GTACTACCATCATCAAACCCTAAGGAGAAAGAGCATGAGGAGGAGGAGGAGGAGGCGGGGTTACTCTTGAGGAGGCGGAGGTTGCCGGCGGCGGCAGCCCCGAGGAGCGCCTCCTCCCTCTGCTGCTTCCCCATCGCATCCATCTCCATGGCGATGGAGAGACGCGAGAGAGAGTCGCGAAATTTTGAGAGCGGCAGTGCACGAGAGCGAGACTGCGGGGTGGGCTGTGGAGAAGACGAGGAGACCCGGACGACGGGGAGGGGAGGAGTCCGTGGGCCGAAATGGAATCCTAGGTTGTTGGTTGCTTGCTTCCCCGCCGTTGGTGGGCACACCCACTTGACGCTCACTGCGCCAGAATGCTCTGGCCCGACCGCTGGTTGACCCAGAGGCCCAGCTTACTACTCCCTCTATTGAATAATGTACTCCCTCCGTCTCAAAATAAGTGACTGAACTTTGTACTAGCTTTACAAAGCTTATTTTAGAACAGGGGAGTAGGAATGAGGAAGTATTTTTTGCGAAAAAATGTCATCATCAAAAGATAACCCTAATTGCCATTATCTTAATTATGAAAGAAAAACAGTCGTGCTTCTTTATTACTGTCATTTCTCTCATTTATAAATCTACAATGAGTATGATAAGAAAAATGTCGTGTGATCTACAAAATAAAACTGCCATGCTAAACTTTAAAAACTGCCATCCTCTAAATAAGAAATATTTTCTCTACTACTAATAAACAATCCAACATTATCTTCTCTAAACGCACCTCATAAAACATACACGGATTTATTAGCATCGCATGATTAGACTCATCAAACTCGATCTAACAGTTAGGCTTAATATAATCTGTTTTCTGGCGTGCGTTTAGTAATTTAGGTTAACTAGTAAATATGCACGTGCAACGCATGTCTTGCCTAATATTATAACCATACATTCACAAATATAACATGTGTTCGAATATTTTAATATATACTACATTTGGATTGAAATAAGTGAACAAACACACTAAAACATGTCTATATACATCTGATTCACAAAACATAGTTTAAAACCCATTATGTAGACAAAGAAGAAACAAAATAAACATAATAGGAATTGAACTTTGTACGGGCCTTTGCCCTTCTCTTCTTGTATCTATAAAGTTCACATGTAGTTCTCCTCCATGATTAAAAAAAGACACAGAGAAATAATTAAATAACTCATGAAAGCCCGAAACTCGTCCAACATGATCTTCAACTTCTCAAAGGACATGAAAGGATGACTGTAATCTCCAACTCATTTTTGGCGATGGTCTTAAATGTAATTAGTACCGTAGTGCCAACCTCATGTCATGTCTCATGAGGAACTTCTTCCATCCTTGCTTGAAGAATAAGTGATCGACAAGTGAGGTGTCATACTCGGTCCTCCTGAAGCTCTCTTTGCCCAACCTTAATCTCGCCAGCCCATGCTTCGGGGTGTTCAAACAAGAGGCAACTTCTTTTGGAATTTTTTGGGTGCCCCATAATGTACACACACACAAAATATTAGGTTGGCCATTCTGGGTGTCTAAACAAAAAGACCAACTGAGAAAATGGTGAAAACATACATACCATCATCTGTAGTTCTGCGTTAGTCCTAGTGAAGCGGTGTATGAAGAATGGTCATGTGACCTATGGTGGAGCGGCAATAGGTTGCACAAGTTAGCTATGGCATAATGACAATTAGCTAATTGAACTATGTATGACAAAATATAAGACAAAATGGGGAAAAGACACAACAAATATATCCCAAAAAAGGACCAGCTACTATGTGAACTGAGTTTCAAAATAATTGACAACTCTAAAACTTTCAGCTAGAATACCGATTAATGGACAGATAGCAACACAAAAAAATGCAAGTTCTAGGATAGGTGAAGAGCATAAAGCTCGGTCACAAATTCCTATGTGTGCCAATCTAGTTTGGAACACCCTACTCTGAATTTCCATCAGAGCAAGAGCACAGCTATGTTTCCACAAAAATCTTCTCAAGCTAAAATCTGCCCCTTAGAAAGCGGCAAGTGGCCAGTGGAAACACACATCATAGCTGATCAACAAACATGTTATTTTGTCTATGAATACATTCAAGCATCAATCGAATGACAAATTTACAATACGGAGAATGACAAGACTGGTAAATGAATAGTGATTTCTCTTAGTTCCTTTGAGGCTCATCTGGTTTGACAGTCTGACAAATGAGCAGTTCATCAACATCAGTAATACCAAACCCATATCCATCTCATTGTCCTTATGCAAGAACAGGGAGCATGCCAACTTACCTCAGGGAGAGAAAAAAAAGGGGAAGGATGCAAGTCGACGGAAAGTTCCAGTTGATGCTGATGGAAATGGGCTTGATCTCCTTCAGTACAGTGGAGATAGCAGTGCCAATTCCAACACATGCATCATCCATATTGTATACCGATGCCTACAATTTATGGAATGAGATCGTATCATTGAAAAAAATAGACTGAAGAAAGAATACAGTAAGGATTGATTGCTTTTGAGGGAATATGACTAAAAACACTAATTGACAAAGAGAAAAATAAAATAAAACAAGAGGGTCTGAAGACTGATATATAATAACTAAAATCTCAGGGCTGAGAGACTGAAGAATGATGCATTTGTTGTCCCAACACTTTTACATTCAGTCAAGGAAGTGTTCACATATCTAGATACAACAGATGGATTTATTGGGCACCGAGTTCTAGCAACAGAATGGCTAACATATTAAAGAAAGTATTGTGCTGAAGTGGATTTTTGGAGGCAACATGTGAACACTTATTTACTAAGTTATAACTGTTCACATTTTCACATATAATATTCTATAAAGAAGTGTTATATATGTTGATTAGGTACAAACTCCATACCATGTTACTCCTCCGATAATCTTCGGGAAACAACAATATTTGTAATATCTTGAAATGGTGTACATGCTTGTATGTCAATGGACCTTGCTAAATGGAGTTTTCCTTGCCTTCCTTCATAGATGATTTTTTTTACAGATGATCGATCGTGCACAAATTAAATCAAGCTCCTGCATCAAACAGTATATCATCAAAAAAAAATTGGTACGAAATTACATGGCAGCATATATGATTGTACAGAAAAAGAAACCGAAAACATCTGTGGGCATAAACACAAAAATTTGGTGGTCGGGATTTATGCATAAACACAAAGACTTGGTAGTCAAAATTTAGGATTTCCGTGTCCCTCCTACAGGCGACCACCAGTACCAAGGTCGCCGTCGCTGGTCTTTGCTCCTCCCCTGCGTGTCGATCTGTAGCAATGGTGTCGCTGCCATGACCGTCCCTTCCATAGATCCAACTTGTCATAGCCGGATTCATGCAGATCGAGGCCACCAAATCCTGATTTGTGCAGATCGAGGTTGTGTTCACCGGATCCATGCACATCGAACTCTCCAAAGGCCTCTTGACAATGGTATAAACAATTGCCCTTTTTTGACTATTTTTCTGGTGCACAACATTTAGATATATCCTTGTTGTCAAAGTGAAAGTGTAGATAATGCCTCTTCTGTATGCATTCCTAACAGCTTAGACTGGCCTTGTTATTCTCCTTGTAATTATAAGGAATCTATTTAGTCTTGCAAGTTTCTCTTTTCCAACATACAACCGCGCTGTTATGAATATTTACTTGCTTCATATACCATACATTTTCTTTTTCGTAATGCAACAATTGTTTGTGCTGTAACTAACATATTTGAAACAAAAATTATTGTTTTCCAGGCATCCATTACATTTTTATCACACTAATAATCTTTTTTGTTGCGTGTGAACAAAAAAATGGATATAATTTAAATATCTACGTGAGAACAGTGTCATTGACTATTTCTTTTTCACACTGAATCAATTATTCCTTGTCAGAAAAATTTCAACATGTATCACTGGTATTGCTGCAGAGTTCATTTCTATACTGGAAAGCATGCATTCTAAAGGGTAAGCATGCATTTCCTTACCTGCCCTGCTCTTGGCCATCTATGACCCGCGTGCTTGCATTGGATCGAGGCCGCGCCACCCCACCTCAACAACCCATGGCTGCTATTTAGGTGATTTCTCTGCCTAATTTTTTGTTTGTCTAGGACGTAATTTTTTGGTTGATTCATTCAACTTTATAGGTGCATAGAATCGATGCGCTCAGGGCATTAACGGATTTCTCCTCAATTGGAATGCTCAGACTATCAAAATAGAGAATG
This sequence comes from Triticum urartu, assembly GCF_003073215.2. Lineage (NCBI taxonomy): Eukaryota > Viridiplantae > Streptophyta > Magnoliopsida > Poales > Poaceae > Triticum > Triticum urartu. Next base: position 268,054,528 of record NC_053026.1, on the reverse strand, counting down.
AAAAGCTTTGTAAGCATAAACACAAACACTTCGTGGTCAGATTTTTCTTTTGGGGATTATTCTATTTATGCTAGATCTGAGCCATGAATCAACAAAAAGAATGCCTATGCCCCAGCGCAAGGATCCCAGCTCATTCCACGGGATGGTATAGTACGCAAGATAATTTTAATCTTCTATCTGCTTCAAAGGAAAAAACGTATGAAGCTACTAACCTTTCTCTGGCCAACGGGCTGAGGGCATGGGATGGTGTTGGGCATGTCCAGCGGGAGGAAGGAGGAGCTCGTATCAAGGAGCATGACGACAGCAGTACGGAACGCGTCGCCTTCACGCACACGCCCTCCACCATGCAGCCACGCCCCGCACCCAGCACCGCGTCCCTGGCCACCCGTTGTGTCCTGCACTGCCGCCGATGGTCGAGGGAGGAAAGGGACCCCGCCGACGACGACGAAGGCCGAGCCCGCTGCGTCCCGCGCTGCCGCCGATGGTCGAGGGAGGAAACGGGACCCCGCAGCCGTCGACGAAGGCCGAGCCCACTGCATCCCGCGCCGCGCTGCCGCTGCTCGATGGAGGAGAGGGACCACAACGTCCCATCGACGTAGGTCAAGCTCGGTGCACCCCGCTCCGCTGCCGCTGCTCGAGGGAGGGGTCGTGCGCCGCCAGCCGTGTGGGTTTTATTTTAGGGAGCGGCGGCAATAGGTGCGAGGAGGCAGGGCGAGAAGGATGGGGCACCCGATTTCATTATGTTTCCTTAGTAGGCGATCAGAATTGCGTGTACAGGGGGCGCAGGACTGGTTGGCAGAATATTCCTCCGTGGATGGAGTATGGTCAGTCATTGAAAATTGCTAAGTCCATCTCATAGAGTTATTAGATCAATCATGGCTGTTAGATTGAGATTTGTGGGACTAATCGTGCGGTGCTGATCGGTCCGTGCGGTGTTGTGGACAATTTGCTGGGTGCACTTAAGAAAGTTCTTGTTTGATTGTTTAATAGTAGTGGAGATGGAGATGGAGAGGAGATGGAGATTTGCTGGGTGCACTTAAGAAAGTTCTTGTTTGAATTGTTTAATAGTAGTGGAGAAGATGGAGAGGAGATGGAGATTAACTGACCGTGCTCCACCGAGGAAAATACGAAGCACTCATGTCCGCAACCCCTACAATCACGCGCGAGGCATGCGAAAAGGAAGCTGATCGCAATCCCCTCAATTTGTGTGATGCCTTGCTCAAAACAACACCCCCCACTACCCACGCCGTCTGCCTTACGCGGCCTAGAGCGCCGCCCCCGGATCCTCCTCTTCCTCCGCCACCGACGCCGCTGAAGGATCGACCCGTGCGCCGCCCTCTTCCACAGCGATCCTCGATGCCAACAACACCTTCCACCCGTCCTATCATGCATCTTCCCCACGTAGCGGACGGCCAAAGGAGGTAGAGTCGACGTCTCCCTCATTCACCTACACCGACGACGAGCTGCGATGGCGCCGTCTCGCCGTGCACGCCCCTGATCTGGACGGCACCGCCGACCACGTGGCCCTCCTCCCTTGGTTATTGGATCCGCCGAGATTCGTCCCCGTCTGTTCTACCACCGGGGCGCATCACCTTCTCGCGCTCCACATCGGCTCCCATGGTTGTTCCTCCTCTGCACTCCAAACTCTATCTATAAGCTTCATGTGATCAACAGGTTTGAGCCGACGATCTGGATTGAGTAGGTCGCAGGAGCTTGTCGGCAACACCAGATCTTTGTTCTGGTTTGAAGTTCGTCTGAGGTGATTTCTTCTCTGGAATTTTTTTGAAACATTAAAAAGTACATTTGGAAATCGTTCATGCTAACTGAATTTTATTGATCCTACATTCATGAAAATTTATGGATAAGACAATCGTGGGTGTTTGCTTTCAAACGTTCTGGTGTATCAAATCCCTCTGAAGATCCATACCTTGAGGTTGAAGCGATGCCAAGATAGTTGGCATTCACGCTGGGGAGGAATGAGATAAGCTCAATCATCTCCAATTAGTCTTCTTTCTTGCTATCCATATGTCTTAAATGAGCAGACAGTCTTTGAACAAGGGGTGGATGGGAGTACATGGTTTGGACCCCTTTGCAGAATGAAACAATTTTGTGATACATAGCTTACAATTTTGGCAAGTCTCTTTACTCGTTCCGTAACACATCATCCCGTGATCAACTCCTTGATCACATTGTGCACATTATGATGATGTCCTACCGAGTGGGCCCAGAGATACCTCTCCGTTTACACGGAGTGACAAATCCCAGTCTCGATTCGTGCCAACCCAACAGACACTTTCAGAGATACCTGTAGTGCACCTTTATAGTCACCCAGTTACGTTGTGACGTTTGGTACACCCAAAGCATTCCTACGGTATCCGGGAGTTGCACAATCTCATGGTCTAAGGAAATGATACTTGACATTAGAAAAGCTTTAGCATACGAACTACACGATCTTTGTGCTAGGCTTAGGATTGGGTCTTGTCCATCACATCATTCTCCTAATGATGTGATCCCGTTATCAATGACATCCAATGTCCATGGTCAGGAAACCGTAACCATCTATTGATCAACGAGCTAGTCAACTAGAGGCTTACTAGGGACATGGTGTTGTCTATGTATCCACACATGTATCTGAGTTTCCTATCAATACAATTATAGCATGGATAATAAACGATTATCATGAACAAGGAAATATAATAATAACTAATTTATTATTGCCTCTAGGGCATATTTCCAACAACTTCATCATCCCTTTTAGTTTGCGCTTAGACTTGCAACGCTTATTCCCACCGGCTGTATATACTGCTATTGTGAAGGTACCTATTTTTTGAAATTTTGGTTAAATTTGTAATGCATGGCCTGTCAGCTTATATTGTCTATCTTGTCCATTTGTAAACCCAGCTACACTAATTATGCCAGATGTATTTGATTGAAAAATAGCATGAGCTTACAATTCGCAAGCGTGTGATTTGATTTCGCATGTTTATTTGGCAAGTCCGACTGTATTTGGTAACCTATTTTTAATTTTTAGTTTCTTTTAGGTGAGCAACCTATTGTTCATTATGTCCAATAGCTTATGGACACGGACGGTCACGACCATCTTTGACTACCCGATATCGCCTTGGCCAGCTGCAGAAACCTAGCACCGCCGCTGATTTGACTTGGTTCGTCTCTCTTCATTGCACTTTGGTTTCAGTCATAGGCTTATTCTGAGGATATATCTTGCTTGCAAGGATGATTGTTCTAGCCACCACGAACCAGAACTGGAGTGCAACCCTATGCGTCATCCCCTTCTAATTAAGTGAGATTGGTTTCCTTTTGCCATTTGGAAAACTTGTGATTCTGAACCTGTGACTCTGCTCTTCTCCCCTGCCCTGAAACTCTGAAGCTGCTGCCCTCTTTCTTCTCTGAATTCTACTCTCTGTCAGCTCAATTCTCTATCCCGTGAAGATAGAAATACCAATTGGGTGGGTGTGGATGCTGATTCTGAACGTAACTGTATCGAATTACTCCGCTCCACTGGTGCCTCAAGGTACTACGATTTCGCCTTCAAAGAATAACAATGACTCTGCGGGACATGTATATACATCTCTGCCTGCCATAAGTAAGCATGCAAATAAATTTCGGTAAGCAGCAGCAGACATATTCTTCTTTGAATTTTATACCTAATTGAACGAACAAAATTTGAGCCACTGTATTGTGCTTATCTGGTAGATGCTTATTAGGTATTGCTATAAATATGATGAACTCAGCTACAAGGTTCTCGAAAGAGCAGTAACTAATTATAATGGCTTTGCTAAAGAGTTAAACAACACTGTGTTGGTTGATGAGTTGAATAACATTATATTATTTCATGCAGCTCCATTACTGCTGTCAAAGTTTTATCGTATTTATCTCATGGAATAGTCTACATCTCTAGAGCCTTAGTCTATTTTCTCATTTGTAAAGTTACATGATTCCATTGTAAGGAGCACCCATTTTAGAGACTTAAATCACAACTTTTCTTTCATTTGGTTAAGTTAGACTAATGATTATCATTTAGTATGCCCTGTTACACACCATGATTGAAGCATGGAGCTCACTGGAATTGCATGAAAGCTGTAATGCTATTATTTATTAAATTTACTTATTTTGGTAATGGCACCCTCTCATGTTTATTTTAGATCAAACATGTACAACTCAATGCGCACACACAAAGGTAAGGCTCTTCAGATCCTGTGGTAGCAGTCTTGTTAATAACTCCATGATATCTCCAAGTAGGAGGGATTTTTTAGTTCATGTGAGGATTTCTTGGCTCCAAGACTGGGTGTGAGGATCTCTGAGATTGAAGATATGCAGCCACACACTATGTGACAATCGGTTTAGAATGCCCTGCATCCCTTGCTAAATTATTTGACAAACTATAAACATCTGAGATACTTGTTGTTCATGTGTACATTTGAATTTACATAGTTGTTGTAAGTATGGAGAGTGGACTATTGCACTGTGGTGTCTCGACAATAACTCAGTATGGAAGGACCATAGGAGAGCATCCTGGCTCCTAACTTGTAAGGAACCAAACTGTTACTTGCTTCTATGTGATCGAACCGTGTGCTTACACCATTTTTCTTGTACTCTCACCTGACCAACAATTTGACTTTGGCCTGAGAGTTAGCCACCAATACGAATTCATAAAAGTTTGAGGTATTTGTATTTTTGGCCGGGAATAATTGTTCGATTGAGCAGCTTGAAGATGGGATCGATGTTCTTTTTGACGGAAAGATATTCTAAGCAGGAAGACATGCATCCTGTACACTCCTTGGAACACAGAACATATTGAGCTGATATGTATTTAATTAGGGTGGGCCTTTATTATGTTGGTTTTTACTCATATTAGTAAACAACCTTTATAGTTAGGGTAATATTTCTAAAAGCATGCACAATTAGGTGCATATATGGATAAAGTAATGTTAAAAGAATTTTAAATTTATTGATCTGTAAGATCGTGCGTTGCACATGCACGCTTACTAGTATAAATAAATTAAACAAATGACTAAAGTTTTCTTCAAGGTCGAAGCTCATTTCTCCCTTATATATTTGTGCATGTTTGGACATTTCTCCCTTGTATATTTGGGCATGTTTGAACATCAAACGGGCGACCGGTAGGCTCTCCGAAATTCAGCTGTGTGGACAGTCGCTGCAACATAGCTAACCCTTGATTTGTAATCAACCACTCTCTTCCCATAACATCTTTTCTTCCCGTCATTGTAGCCCAATTATTGAGCTCCCTCCATAGTCACACATTTCCTCACACCGCCAACCCGTCAACCACGTTGGGGGACACCCGAAGACAACCGTCCTTATCGTCGCCCTCTCGCTGGGAGGGACAAAGAGCGAGGCATAAACATACACATACATAAGTTAATTCATTATTTCATTAATTAATTACTTAATATGATGTCTTGTATCCTCTACATGGACAAAAAATACAACAAAAATATTATGTTCATTCTACATAATGAAATTGAAAACTTGTGAACAAAATCACAAATAAGTGTTAAAAAAGTAAGAAAACATGAGGATCCTTAAATTGGTGATACGATTTACATGATACTAACTCCTTCCATATACATAGGTACCCTATCAAAATACTGAGAAAAAAGAGAAGTGATTAATGCCCATCTCATGGGCCTCGCATACTTGGACAGACGATGTAAATGAAATCCATATATTAGCTAAATTATAAGGTGCTTCCAATCAAAACAAAACATGTATAAGGGAAGGAGCTACTACAACTTGTACAGTCCCGAGCCACCACGCTGCTAACACACTCATTTTCCAGTGTATGCAAGTCATCTCTTCCTCTCCCCATCACAAGTGACATGTTCAAACTCCAAAGTCGATGGATTGGATCCTTCAATGCGAAGACACCAAATTTTGAGCTCCAAGGTGCAACCTTGCAGCCTTCATGGTCGGAGAGGCCAGATATAGTGCACTTTTGAGAACGAGAAATATTCACATGATGCAGTATATTGGCCAAGGTAGCATACTATCAAATTTATAGCCGATTATATTTTTATACCTCTCATAACATAGAGATTGACAAGATATGATGATTATCACTTGAGAATATATACCAGCAACAAAAACGTCCACAAAATATAAACACATATCACTTTTAAAAAGGTAAAACTTTGAGACACAGCAAAACACTATATGCCTAGATGTAAAAAATGACAAAAGGAGAATAGGAATAAATATGAGGACGTGGAGTATTTGAACCCGAGCTCACATGCTCCTTGATGAACAGTAAAATCCGAAAACACAGTAAAAAAATAAAAATAAATAATTTTTTATAAACATTTATGGAAGTTTTTACTTCTTGCAAATGTTTTTGATGACATGACATTCGTGTAGGTCTGGGCAAAGAAAATCGATGCTCCAAAAGATTTGTTCTCGGAAGCATTTTGGAGCATCGTTTTTTTCTTTTTGTCCAGACCTCCACCGATGTTATTTCATCATCAAAATTTGCAGGAAGTTAAAATTTTCATCGATGTTTAAATCCAGAATTTTTTGAATTCTTTAACTAATTTTTTTGGATTTTACTGTTCATCAGGGAGCTTGTGAACTCGGGATCAAAAGAGGACTTTCGTATATATGAGTCGAATTAAATAGAGCTAAGAGCTAATAGCTTATGTACATCTGGAGAAGCCAATATTTTAAGTTTAGTGCAAGGAAGTTTCTGCAGAAAATGAAGTTATTTAGTAAAAATGATATCTTTTTACATCGTGCCGTCCAACCCCCTAACACTCATTATCATGGCTCATCCATATCTTTCGGTTTCAACAGAATAAAGTTACCGCTAATTAGAAGCTCGTCATCTTCCCTGAACATGCATTGTAATTTCTAGATTGAAATACCAATGAGTTTTCCATTTATTATGATAAATGTAAATTCTTAATACTGAATGATAATTTTGTTCATAATTCAGCATTAAGTTTGTAAACCAGAATTTTGCATGCATACACAAAATAGTTATGTAAAATTTTGTTAAGTGACAAAACATGTAAATATGGGAGATGGTAGAAACTAAAGTACATGACTGGAGATAATTCAAGTGTTTATAGCCAACAATTTTGAACATGTACACACACTGCTGAACTGATAGGAAGCAAAACTCACCGATGGTCTAAGACTTCTTGTCACCAGGCACATCTCCTCTTCGCGTGAACGGCCTTCGGCGTCGCCAAAGCAATAACCTCCAACTCTGTGGCATCAAGCTCAACCACCTTGCCCATAACCTTCGCATGGTGTGGTACGAGTACGAACCAGTGGCGGAGCCAGAAAATATCTATAAGGGAGGCAAAGTGCTACTAAAACAGGTTGAGGAGGGCCAAAGTGTTGACAAATAGTTTTTTAGCAGCAAATTAGTACTAATTTTGCCACTGTTCATAGCAAATTACATGCAAAATCATGGTGTTAGGGGGGGGGGCAGGGCCCCTGCTGGCCCCCCTGTCTCCGCCACTGGGTACGACCTAGTGAGACCAGCTTAGGACTTTGTACAACTAAAATCATTAAGTGGACAGTTGATCAAGCACAAACATAGACATGGAGAGAGAAGAATAAAAATTCTAATATATTCACCCGATTGTACCAATCATCGTCTTCGTATTGTCCGCAATGAACATTTGTTTCACCGGGAGGTGGACCCCCAAATCTATTGGCTTGTCTGTCATAAACCCTCGCCATAGATGGATTGCAAGCTATAAATTTAAGTTTTCAGAAAGGAAATGTCATGAGACCATTGCCCATCAGATCTTCATTGCACCACAGTGAACACATGAGAAGCATCAAACTCACAATGGACTTGCGTGGTTGATCCATGCATCCTTGGTGGGCTACTTCTTGGGTCCTCTGATGATAACATTCCCAAACAACTCCTCTGCATCCTCCGGCATGGTTGGCCAGATGCCCCTCTCGAGGTCCAGTATTAAGGTTGGCCTTCGGGCTGTGGGTACAAAAATCTATATTAATTGTTAAAAATGCAAAGAAATCATAAATATGATTCATGCATAGACACCTTGCTGGAGAGGACAATCTGACAGAGATGGAAAAGAGGTGTGAAGGAGGGATTCTCCTGGCTGTCATTTTCATCGCCAAGGGTGCTAGTATAGGGAGGATATGGAGGAGGTACTCGTGCTCACCGGAGGTGACCATCCCCGACCGGCCATGAATCATCTCCTCGCAGTGTGATGCAACTGACCATCCCCAACCGGCCATGAATCGTCCTCGCAGGTGATCGTCCGCGACCAGCCATGGATCATCCTCGTAGTGCGATGGAACTAACCATATACGAATGAATTGAAGTAGCTAGAAAATAAAACTAAAGATATTTTTAAAAGAAATAATAATAAGTAAGAAGAATGGTGTCAAGGGAGGGAGGCTGGATCTAATGTGCAGCGGAGGACTGATCATTATGTATATACTTTGGCTGTGTTAAACAGTAGAAATATTTAAATATTTGACCAATTTTTGCCATGTTAAACAGTACATAAATATGACGTATGAGCATGTGCGGTGAACTGCTCACTATGTATATATTTTGGCTGTTCAGCATTGAGAAGATGACACTGATCCAAAATGATTATATCAATTTAGCATCATTTGTTTAGACGATGCCGAAATATTGTGAGTATAGAAATAAGACAAATATGACATATAGTACACTAAATGACGCCTTGAATTTCATAAAAGTCTGTTGGCCAAGTAATCAACAACGAAATTCTAAAATCAACCAAGAATTCTACCCTGCACTCAAATCTTCAGTTGACCAAATTATATATATCAAGATGAGAATAATGTACCATGATGCAAAAAAAAGATGGAACCAATATGCTACAGGAAGTTACTGAAACAACAAAGCAAACATGAATTATATCACCTAGAGTGGTCATCAACAGTGGCAGCAGCTTTTCCTTCAGCGCACTTGGTAATATAGCAGACAATCTAGACACTCCATGATTAGTTTCCAAATTCATAATTTCAATGAGAGAAAACAAGAATGGAAGCTACAAAATGTATCCATATCTACCTATGGGCAGGCTCACGGGTACTGCAGATTGTGTTAAAAAATCGTACTCTCTCCCTGTATTAATTAGTATGTTACTATAAGCAAAATAGGCAGCGGCAGTGCCTCAATAAGAATAATTATGCCATTCAAAAATAATAAGAAGAATCATTATATAGGACACAATGGCATACATGGCAGCATGAAAATCACGGCTCACAAGATTCGGAGATATACATACCAACAAAAAGACAAAGAAAAGCTGAAGAACCACACCTGCATTAGTGCATCGTCCCGAGCACGACACAGATAGACGAACACCCTTGAGGTCGGGGCAGAGCGAGAATCCTACCAGGCCAGAGGCGTGCTCCAAATCAGGGACGCATGCGTGCATACTGACACCTCCACAAGCTTGTCTGTGCAACCGCAGCTTCATTCGCTCTCGCAACTGCTCGGGTCGACGCAGCTGCGCAGCCGCTGCTCCATCCCCTCGCCGCTGCTCAGGTTGTTGTGGCCTTTCCTCTTTACCTTCGCTCCTCAACTTGTGCACCGCATTTGCCACCTAGTCTGGCCGCCCCCGCCGACCCGGGATCGTTCCAACGCAATATTTCCGTCGGTATTCTGAAAATCTGCAGAAGAGGTTGTGAAACATCATCAGTCATCAGGAGTGTACCCTGCATACAGAAGACCAAGATTGGTACGTGCATATAAAATAGAAAAAATTATGGATACATTTGAACATACAGAAGACCAATCTAATTTGCTTGTAACAAAAAAAATTATGTGTATCTTATATAAGAAGAAAATCTACACAAACAGAACAGGGAAAGAATGGAAGTTTCGTAGGCGAAATTGTATTTGTCCTTATACTGGCAGGAACAAGCAGAACTGTCTCAAACTACGACATGCAGGGTAGCACATCGAAAATAAAGGGACCACAATAAACATAAAAGCACTGAAGACAGAGAAAAATATACCCGCATTCTCCTTTCGAGAGTAAGTCTTACAAAGTAAGATCATCCAACTTCTTCTCAAGTTTATTCTTCGCCTCCCGGAGTGCACCAGCTACATTTGTAGTCTGAAGAAGCAATCATGCATAAGAATACTCACAATGGACAGCAATAAAACAAAGACGTTACACAAGCTCGGGAATTACGAACAGTAACATTTGCAAAAGAAATCAGAAATAACATTAGATTAGGATGCTTTTCTTTTAGGTGAGATAACATTAGATTAGGATTAGGACCATCTCTAAACCTAAACAACATTAATCAGAAAAGGTGGTGGGCTCTCCCTCTCAACCTCGGCGACATAGCCAGCCTACCTACATTCCTCAGAGTCAGCTATCTTCAGCAACAAGGAAACAACATTCAGAAGACCCTAATTTCAAACACTAATCCCCTGCTCGTGCTGCTGCCGGTGAGAGGAAGAACCCGGGCTCCAATTTCTGCAAATTGCGCTTGTTCATTAATTTCAAACGCAATTGATCATGTATTCTGCATAAATGTTGCAAAAAAGTTAACTGAATGTGTTCACCTCCAATGTCAAAGAAGTTAACTGAATGTTCTTGGTCTGGATAAACATGTTCTTCAGTTAACTGAATGTTAATAGAAGTTAACTGAATATTTGTAAATATTGCAATATGCCATTTAATTTACTGAATTGAGTTGAGTTGAGTTGTCATGCTGAAATGTTGCAATGTTGATACAAAAAATTCAGTTAACTTTTCAACAGAAGTTTGGAAAATTTCAAACATTGTTTGCTCCAGATTTTGGATGCTCTTGTTGCATTCAGATTATGAGAATGATTAAGGGTTCAGCAATCAGATTATCATTATGACCAGAACAGAGGAACAAATATCATGGTTAATGTGTAAAAAAAATCAGAAAATGGAGTTACCCACTTGAAGTTATTGTAGTTACTCACTTGAAGTAACCAAAGAATAAAGTGTAAAGAATAAATTTTTAGAATAAGAATAAGAACAGGGGCCTGAGGATGTTCCCATCTGAATTCAATTATCACCAGTACTGTTCATACTGAATTTATATTGTATGTTTATCTACTGTATGTTCACCAATACTGAAAGCATACAAAGTGCAAGGCTAACTGAATGTATACTGTATGTTCACCAATACTGAAAGCATACAAAGTGCAAGTCTAACTGAATTTATACTGTATGTTCACCTGCACCAATGGAAGCAACATCCAATCCTATGCAATACTCCATTCCTCCTCCAATCGCTGCACAAACCAATCGCTGCACAAAATCAGCTCACCTGCTTGCTTCAACAGCAGAGCGCCTCCTCCCTCTGCTGCTTCCCCATCGCCTCCATCTCCATGGCGATGGAGAGACGCGAGAGTGAGTCGCGAAATTTCGAGAGCGGCAGTGCGCGAGAGCGAGACTGCGGGGTGGGTTGTGGAGAAGACGAGGAGACCCGGACGACGGGGAGGGGAGGAGTCCGTGGGCCGAAATGGAATCCTAGGTTGTTGGTTGCTTGCTTCCCCGCCGTTGGTGGGCACACCCACTTGACGCTCACTGCGCCAGAATGCTCTGGCCCGACCGCTGGTTGACCCAGAGGCCTAGCTTACTACTCCCTCCATTGAATAATGTACTTCCTCCGTCTCAAAATAAGTGACTGAACTTTGTACTAGTTTTATAAAGCTTATTTCAAAACAGGGGAGTAGCAATGAGGAAGTATTTTTTGCGAAAAAATGTCATCATCAAAAGATAACCCTAATTGCCATTATCTTAATTATGGAAAAAAATGTCATGCTACTATATTACTGTCATTTCTCTCATTTATAAATCTACAATGAGTATGATAAGAAAAAGGCCGGGTGATCTACAAAATAAAAGTGCCATGCTAAACTTTAGAAAACTTTCATCCTCTAAATAAGAAATATTTTATATGGATAAGCCCCAAGTTAGATTCTATTGTTTCATTTTAAAAATAAAATAAAAAATCACACACAGGGATTGCCTTGGCCAATAAAAGAAAAAAAATCCATGCCATTAATTATAAAAATATCATTGTCTTACTAATAAAAATGCCATCCTCTCAATAATAAATATCTCATCCTCTCAACAATAAAAAATAAATCCACTTAATAATAAAATTTACATCATCTTGATAATAAAAATGGCAAGTTATTAATACTAAAAATGCCATATTTTAAATAATAAACTGCCACGTGATAAAGTGGAAAACAATTCCAAAAATATTGCCATGGACTTGTAAAAAAACGGGACATGGCCAAAAAAAATAGGACTTTGACCTTTCAAATAGATGAAATGAAAAAACAGGTTTTCTGGATTTTATTTGGTCAAATTTTCAAATGAGAAATTGAATCAAAACACAAAATAGCTTCAAGGATACATATAGCATCTTGAACTCAAGATTTCACAAACCCCCGCTTTGAACCCTCCTCACCCACATTGGTTCGTGCATTTTTTAGATAGATAGAAAGAGGGTGTTTGCCTGGAAACGGGTTACAATGAATGACTCTAGCTTATCTACGTGGCGTCGGCCTTGCACCAAGATCCATGCAACGTCAGGGAAGGCGTTCGCTAAGATTGGCTCCCAACGAACGTTCGCTAGATATCATTTCCGTTCATATTTAAAAAAAATTCCTCACAAGGTGTTGCAATCAAATACTTACACTGGAAAAGGAAAAATGTATTTTAGATACTTTCTGTGTTAAAATTTTCGATCATCTAGTATAAAGAACACCAGAAGTAACAATTTGTTGAAGTCCTCATGCTCTTATGTGCTATTATTATTTTTGGATGCCAAAGTAACAAGAACGATTCCATCCATGCATTGGACTATACAGAAAATGAGATCGATAAAATGATAATTCATTCCACAAACTTTTATTGAAGAAATATACATGTTCTTTAAGCGGCTACAACAGTCAGGGACAAAATGATGGAAATAGTACAAGATCGAAGGTACAGTACAAGATCAAAATGACGAAAGTACTGAGTGTACAACAACGTGACAATTCTACATTAATCTCAACCAAAGACTGTTACGGAAACCTATCGTCGTCCAAAATTACACTCCTTTCGCAAGCCCCGTGGCTGAATCAATCAAGGCATGGCCCTCATCGGTGAGAACTTTTGGGCCGGCCCCAGGCCTGCTACAGATGAAGTAGCTAACATCACCTTTGAATTTTTGGTTTGGAGCTTTCATTTCCGGAGGCGCTGGAAGGGCCTCGACATCGGCTATGGATTGCAAACCAGCATCGCTTAGGATCGATTTATCACCGAGCATATAGCTGCCATGATCATGTTTGTCAGAGGTGCACATGTTTGTAGTATACCTAGAAACAAATAAATACTAGGTTTTAATCTTGATAATACCAGACACACCTGTCCAAGTCATTCTCCTGTGGGGGGAAAGTGTATAAGAGCCTCTGAAGGAGAAGGGTGGCAGTTTTGCGGTTCCGTGCTATTAGGACAGCGTTAGGCCCAGCATCAAATGTGTAGGCAACCTGCAATTACAAGAAATCAAATTTCGGTATCAGATCAATCACACCATCCAGTACCAATGATTTGCAGTTTAGGTGAAATGCATGCCAGACAAAGACAAATAATACTGCCAAGATTGCAATGAAGTTTCATCGTTTGATGAAGGAAATACAATAAGATATTTCTTATGAATTCTTTTCATAATTCAAACTTTCGATGCTATTTGATAGATACAACACCTATAGAACTATAGAAGTATTTTAAGTCTGCAGCTCCAGAACTATTACTATTACTACTAGTAATAGTTCATGTACTCAGGAAGGACTCTAAAAAATATGTTCCATCAAAATCAAGGGTTCAAACTTCAAAGCATAAGCATGACTCATATTTTCGCTATTTTTCAGAAACATGCAATGATTTTACCAAGGTTCACACCTTTTAAATTAGGATAAATTACTCCAACAAGTGATGCTACTGATACATGTTTGGTCCAGTGCAGTAAAAACTCCTTGTACTGCCATGTCATAATTAAGTTTAGCCCGCCTTGATGGATACCAGAACTATATTTAAGATCCCTAGGCAGCAGACACAGTTCAGAGAATTGAAAAGGTAGCACGTGTTAAACAGGAACAGAATATACCTGTGGTGTTCCTTCCGAGTGATTCCACTTTTCCACAAGGCTAATTATCCTGCAGTTGGTTGAGAGAGCAATTCTTAACTCTGGAATTTCAGTAGGAACAGATCCTCAAAATCAGGACTGCGATAAAAACTACCTGTGTGATGTGTCGTTCATGTAGAAGATGGGAGGACTCGTGTCCAAACATACAGCATGAAACTGGTTGCTATCGGCACAAGTTAACCTGGCGAAGGATTCAAAATCACGATTCTTGATAGCATCTTCCATTTTCAATATCCGACTTGGCACTACAGTCTGGAATACAACAAACAGTGCAGTGCACAGTCAGTGCAAGAAACAGTGAAGTGCAGCTAAAGAGATTGATCAGTATAATTTCCAAAACACTTCGGGTTTTTTTTCAAAACCACAAAACCTGACGGTCCACAGAACAGGAGGGATAAAATTACAGTTCAGATTTCATATTGCAGCTTCATGACGATTCTTATAAGAATAATTGTACATCATGTGAACCGTTCAAAACATTTCAAGTTAAAGATGAAAATGCATTCACCTGGGCCCTGTACTGCAAGAGGGGGCTTGTTTCAACAGTGTCTCGCATCCCACTGGTGCTACTGGTTTCCTTCTGCTTTGAACTGACCTAATTCCACAAAGCAACATAATAGGAAAATAAGTTGGGACAAAAATGGTAAAATGGTGTCACTAGCTAGTTGAGATTTGGTGTAAATGAAACCATGACTCAATGAGCAATTTCCAATGATAAATATATGAAACAGATCATGTTATATAACAGAGATCACATTGACATACCACTGCTATGATTATAACAAGATCATCCCAGTGTGACTCGTTAACAAGCTGTACTGCCATGCTGTCACTTCCGTCGTCATTCTGCAAGTATAAAGTCAAACTCAATCGTTTTCCAAGAGAAAAGCATGTATTTTAACAAATACAGTTTCTCTGCCATAACCAAGAGATAACTTACTTTTCCCATACACCATTTCACAAATCCACCATATATACTGCGGCATGCACTTCCAGACCCCTGCCTGCACTGAAATTTGTTAGCCAAGAGAAGCATATAAGGAAAGCGAAGACATAAATCCACCAGCTTATCATTTTTTTAGATGAAAGGCCTTGGCCTAGCTTTTCCATTCAAAGCTTAAAGTTCGGTATAAAGTATAAAAAAAGGTAGAAGACAGGGGGTGCCTGGTTTACAAAGTAGCTCAACACCCATAAGGAGGAATCAACTAGATTTCCCCCAAAAAAGATCAAGCTGCTAGCTTATCATTTAACAAAATGAAGTACTCCATTGTTGCGCTATACCATCAAGCAAACATCGCAAACAGGATAGAGCACAAACAGGGTGTTGCTACATAATGTTTCCATACATACCTTGCTATTGAAGAAAGTTCTCCGTAATCTTCATTCACGTTCATTAGCTTCCCCAGGGTGAAAACTGCAAACAGTATTCAAATGAGTAATTATGTGCTGTGCTATTGGCATGAAAGCAAGACCGCGCTTAGCATGTTTATGATCAAAATAGTCATTTTGTGTTGGATAGCACTATCAAACTTCAAGACACAAAATAAAGTAATCGATATTTGTACAAAACAAGCATGCAGAGAAGTGTTAGTCAATTAGGACAAAACAAGACCTGGGACCAGATATTAGCAGTATATCATGGAACTTTGTTAGGACCAGCCATTTCTAAGATTAACCAGCAGACCAGAACCAAGAAACATATTTTCTACTTATTATGTTTTGGTGCCTCTATACAACCAAATAAAGAACAAATTGCAGATAAATAGGACAGCCTTAGCAGCAGGATTCAGGGCAGTATTAGGCAGTTGGATAACCATAATGTTTCCCTAATATTATGAATAGCTCACAAAGGTGTATCTGGAAGGTAGAAACCTCTCGATAGGAGCACCGTCCACTTCTATCTAGAAATGCATCTACCCACATCAAGATTAATGTTGGCAAGAGAATAAGAAAGAAACCCCTCTGCTACTAAACACAACTCGGGTGCGTGTAGAACAGCAGAAAACAAAAGGAAATCAAAGCCTGACACGAAATATTCACAATTTTGGTTATACATATGTTTTCCTGACTTATAACAGTGGCATCTGAACTAGGAGAATTACCAAGACAAGCAAGGCCAGCAGCCGAAGAGGCCAAACCGGCAGCGGTTGGGAAGTTGTTGTAGGACGCTATGTGGACATGCAACTTTTCCCAGTCCTCTTTCTTGATCTTGATCCCCTTTTTCTCGTCGTCGACATCACGAGCCCGCTTCCGTATCTCCCTCAGGCAGCTCTGGAATCTCCCGCCCGACAATGAGATCTCCTGCCCAATTCCAAATCAAAAGGATGACTGAATCAGAATCACACTACCATCTGATCAGACAGCAATTCCGTTATTCCGGCTAAAGCATCGCTATAGAATCACCTTGCACTGGCCACTTACCTAGAGTCAATGTCCAAAGCATGAGCTGGGCATCAATACAGTACTGACGCTAGTGCAGACAACAGAAACAGAAATGTGCCTTTTGGCTTTTCTTTACAAGACAAATTTTCAGAGCTCCGCTAACTGCCTTTGCAAATGCAGCGAGCTTTGAAACAGGTCCCGGTCCAGATCTAAGAAGGGGCAGCCAATTTGACTAGACGAACACTCACACTGCCCAAACCATCGTGTAATGCCAGAAACACGAGACAGAAATTCTTTCAAGCTTGAAATCTGGCGGATCACCACAGGGACACTCAGCCGAGGAGTCGACCGCATCCACCCTAGAACAGAACATCTAGACAGCCGTAGCGGCGGCGGCGGCGGCAGTGGGGGGCAAGCGAGCGTGGGGCGAAAAGAAAAAAAAAAGTCCAGGCAGTGGGGGAGGGGGAGCTCACCTTGCCGTTGAGCCACATGCGGTCGGATGGGAATGCGGGGCTGGCAGCGACGGTGGTGGTGGCGGAGAGGTGGTCGGGGTCGAGGGTGACGCTGATGCTGTCGTTGACGGGGAGGATGAGCGCCTCGTCCCGCTTCCCCCAGTACTTGATCACCGCGATGTTGGTCGGCGACCGCCCCGTGGCCATCAGCACCCACTGCGGCTCCGTCGCCCCCATCGGATCTGAGCAGGTCCCGCCGCCGCCGCCGCCGCCGCGCCTGGGGTCTCGCCGCAGGTAGGGGGCGGGCGTCGGCGTCGGCGTCCGGCGGAGACTACGAGGAGAGGATGGGGAGGGGGGAGTGAAGTCGGGAGGAAGCTGCTGGCCGCAGTAATGACGGTATTTTCATGCACACCCTCCGTATCATAATTAATACTGTACTACTGTACTGTATTACCGTACTCCCTCCCCCCAAAGTGTTTTTAGAAATTTCAATACCAACTACATATGAATGTATGTAGACATATTCCACTCATTTTGCTTTGTATGTTATTTATTTTGGAATTTTTAAAAAGACTTATATTTAAAAACGGAGAGTAGTATTGCTTATTATTTGGTCTGGACTGCATAGAGGATATTGTATTGGGGTTGTTTCATTTATTTGCATATTTTTATATAGAAAAGAGACCAAAAGGCATGGTAGACAATTAACTGTTTCTAAATATAAGCCCTTTTAGAGATTTTAATATAGATTACGTACGTAGCAAAATGAGTGAATTTACACTCTAAAATACTTCTATATACAACCGTATGTAGTTTGTATTGAAATCTTTAAAAGGTCTTATTTAGAAACGGATGGAGTGCAAATATGAGTCTTTTTAGACATTCCAATATGGACCACATTCGGAGCAAAATGAGTGAATCTACACTCTAACGCGTCTATATACATTCATATGTATTGAAATCTCTAATAAGACTTATATTTAGGAACGAAGGGAGTAAATCTTTCCTACTTAAAAAGAATGTAAGGATATGTCGTTCAACTCATCCTTTGTCTATCCTTATGTACATTCTTATGTTCATCTCTTCATTTTGATATTTTATCTCCTGTCTCCCATATTTGCATCGATTTTTCTTGAAATTTGCCTTAGTTGTCATGCCTTTTATTAACTTGTCAAATAAATCTATGTCTTTCATAAGCCAATAGCTTCTACCAAACAATTGACCATCAAATAAAATCCTACTGTTTATTTAGGTAGGTAAATCATAGGCAAGATTTGATAACATTTATTTACAGAATCACATTAATATGGGCAGGTAAATCATGAACTAACATACTAGAATATTTATACCGCATTGCAACGCACAACCAACTATCCAATTACATCAAAAAGATCATAATGGTCATCTTTTTCCCTCGCTTCTCGTTGTCCATAAAAAAATCACAGTGATCGTCTTTTTCCTTCGCTTCTCGTTGTCCATCGGAGCTTAAAGAATACATTGGATAGGCACACCTGGCAAACTCCATCACCATACAAAACTTTGAAGTCTGCAATAGTCACTCGCCGCCAACAACAAGATCTAGTAGCTGCTGAAGAAACATCGATTGGGCCAACACTCCGTGCAGTGCAGAGTTGCAATTCTCCACCACCAATCCATAGGGTTGCGGAAAATGAAGCTTGCCGCAGAATAGAACAAATGAAGAGGTCGAGGTCATCGTGCCAATAACCAAGCAAGTATTCGCTTGATAGACCCAACAACTCAGAACCGAATATGACTACACGTACCCCGACATGCTCTTCGTTGACGCCCAATTGGATGCCATTGAGGTAGGAATAGGCCGAAGTGACCTTATTTCGATGCGTCCTCACCGCCGCCACTTGGTACAGAGAAATGAAAAAAACATGCTAAAAAGGAACGAAGAGGACGTGTCCCGCTCCTATAGCCGACGGCGTAACCGCCGGAGGGAAGAGAGGAGGGGGAGCAAGATGGATGCGACGGTTGTTTCTCTTGTGAGGCACACGATCCAAGACTGCCCTACTCCTACCATTGGTCATCTTTACTATTAAAACAAGGTCTTGATTGTAAATCATCTTTTCCCTCTCGTCATCCCCTTGTCATGGTTCGTTTGGCTCTCTCACTCATTCGGTGAGAAACTAAAAAAACATTGTAGATGCAATACTAGCTGGGTTGAGTTGGTTTTATGATACCATGAAGCATGAACCCTATATTATGTGAGAGAGGGTTGTCTCTATTTTCAAATGTATTTATCAATTGAATACGACAATTTTTTAATACCGAGTTGGTGGGTTCATTGATGAACTAGATGATGGGTATGTTTCTTTGAAAAATTTATGCTTTGTCTCGGCCTACCATCCCCAACCATCAACCAACTCCACACAGTTGCTCCTCGTCATCGAGCCCGTCCCACTGACAAGACCGACACTACTGGAAACTCGTTACTTGTCGAGTGCCAGGTACACTCGACAAAGACTTTGATGCGTGTTACAATCAACAAAGCGCACTAGGTGTACACCCTTCAGGCAAAGAACTTTTTGCTGAGTTCTTTTTGTCGCGCACTGGACAAACCCTTTGTCGAGTACCAAAACCTAGTACAATATGACAAAGAAAAGCGTCTAGACGAAACAGAGTGGTTGTAAGTGTATCTAGTGCCCCTTAGTGATTTTGGTGTATTGAAGACTTATAGGTTAAGGGACTGATGCGTTTGTGAGTGTACACAGGTCTATAAGACTATGAGGAGTTTGATATTTACAGAGAAAGTCGACCCCTAAAAATGAAGTTCTTCAACTGAAGACTTTGGATTTCTGAAGACTTTGAAAATGAAGAAATTGGTGTGATCCTGAAGACTTAGTATTCATTCGAGGAACATGAAGCGTGAAGACTTTTGTTTTCGTAGTTTCATTTTCTCTTTCTTGAGTCATAGGAAACATCGTACTGTTAAAGGGGGTCGAGGAAATACTAAGGAAAAACTTCCAAGTGATGCTCAACTCAAATCCTACATCTACCAATCCCTTCGAGTGAAGCCATTGGAAATCTCATACAGTTCAGTCAAATTTCTTTAGTGATAGAGACGAAGTTCTTCTGGTCTCTGAGGAATTTGTTCTGACTGAGGAGTTAGGAATTCGCTAGTGCGGATTGACTACACAGTGAGGAACATGATAGCCCTGAGAAATTTGATACTCAAAATTCCGACCGTTGATGTGCTATGCGCCAGCTGTCCCAAAATATCTATCCACCTAACGATCATATCATTGAAGGGCATTTATGTCTTATCATGTCGGGCTGCTCCCTAGGCTATAAATATCCGCCCCCTACAACCACTAGCTGGTTGGCTGCTCCAAGAGAAATTGACACTTCTCATTTGAGAGCATCCCATCCTCCGAGGACTTTGAGTGAAAATCATCAAGTGAGGAAAACCCAAACCCAAACACCTACAAACCCAAAGTGATTGAGCATCATTGAAGAGATTGATCCTGCGTGGATCCAACACTTGTTACCTTTGAGGACTGTGCATCTTCCAGACCGTTAGGCGTCATGGTCTAGAGGATCCAAGAGAAAATTATGGATCGCCGAGTGACCGATCGAGTCTGTGAAGGTTTGGAAGTCACCTGAAGACTTACCACGAGTGATTGGGTGAGGTCTGTGTGACCTTAGCTCAAGGGGAATACGGTGAGGACTAAGTGTCCTGAGCTGCGTGTTCATGACTGGGTTTCTGGGACTGTGTGTCCTCAGGTTTAAATACCTAGACGCACTAACCAGACGTACAACCGCCACAGCAGTTGGAACTGGTCTACCAAATCATTGTCTTCACCGAGCTAACTAGTTCCAATTCCTCAACCCTTATATTTCCTCATCTCTGTGTTGTGTGCTTGTTCATATCTGTTTGAAGACTTTGACTGAAGACTTCCTCTATTTCCTCAGCTCAATTTTTTCAGTCTGTTTGTCTTCATTCTGTTTATCCTGTGTTTACGCTTTCTGTACTCTGTGCTTGTTTTCATTTCATCACGAAGACCATGCTCATGTTCTGTTATGTTTACTTCTGAGTACTTATCCCGCTGCAAGTAGTTCTTCACTCAGGAATTTCCTCACCCGCAAATTCCTCAGTGCAAAATTCATAAAAATCGCCTATTCACCCCCCTCTAATCGATATAACGCACTTTCAATTGGTATCAGAGCAAAGTACTCCCTTGTTTTGTGTGATTTTGGTTTAACCGCCTGGAGTTTTAGTTATGTCGACCGCAGGTATGATCAAGGTCTCTGCTGGGTGTCTTACCTTCGATGGGACGGACTACCCCTACTGGAAGAACAAGATGCACATGCATCTTGAGGCAATTGATAATGATCTCTGGTACGTTGTGGAAAATGGCATCCCCTCTATCACTCCTACCATCAACGCTGCTGATGTGAAGAGATTCAAGCAACTCGACTCTCAAGCGAAGAACATCATATGTGGCCATCTGAGCAAAGGGCAGTAGGGCAGAGTGAGTGCTTTGGAGACAACAAAGCTTATCTGGGACAGGCTGTCCAAGATCAATGAGGGAGTCTCAACATAGCGTGACTCTCGAGTTGACGTTCTTCGCAATCTCTTCATCCGCTTCAAAAGACTCGACAATGAAAATGTTCATCAAATCTTCGATCGCCTCACTGGCATCTCAAATGAGCTTCAAGCACTTGGTGCCACTGATATCACTGATCATGAGGTGGTGAAGAAATTGCTAAGATCGCTTGATTCCTCATTTGATACCTTGCATTGATGATACAAGAACATGGAGACTATAAGTCACTTGATCCCGCTGATATCCTCGAGAGACTAAACACTCATGAGTTCCAGCTTGCTGAGAAGAGAGATCTCTATGGACCAAGTTATGGCAGATCACGGGCTCTGAAGGCCAAGACAGTGTCTGAATCTGAAGGTGAAGATTCTGGTAGCAGCCTTGGTGACCCTGAAGAACTGAGCCAGGAGCTAGCAATGCTCGTGAGGAAATTCCAAAAGTTCTCAAGACGTGGTCGCTTTGGAAAATCCTCAAGAAGTGGTGACTTGAGATCAGATTCCTCATCCCATTATTACAAGAAGAGACTCTGTCACAAATGCAAGAAACCCAGACACTACATTCAAGATTGTCCTCAGTGGGAAAAGGAATCAAAGAAGAAGAATGTAACGCCCCGAGACTGTTGCGCCAGGTGTCTTCCAGTTATTCGCTGGCGTTGCCATGTCATTTGCTTGCGTGTTGCTTTTCATCATGTCATCATCCGCATTGCATCATCATGTTTTTGAAACTTGCATTAGTCCGGGTCTCCCAGTTCCGTCCGTTGTCCGTTTTGAGCCCAGACACACTTGCACGCGCCCACGGCATGTCCGAAATAGTATTTTATAAGTGGCCGAAAAATGTTCTCGGTTTGGGTTGAAAGTTGGCGTGTGGTCTTATTATAGTGTAGATAGACCGCCTGTCAAGTTTCATCGCATTCGGAGTCCGTTTGACGACCCAACGTTTAACTATAGCGACAATATAGCCGGTCTATCGTCGGACGTTTCCGGTCTCCGAAAACAGTTGCCGGGTTGCTTTCCCCCTCTCTCTTCTCAGCCCACCACCACTCACCGTCAGGCCCTACCTAACCCCTCTCGTCATCCTGCGGCCCTCCTCGCGCGCGCGTCCGAAAAGTTGTCCCGGACCCGACCTGGACAATCATTATCATTGTGTCCGAATCATCCCCAAACATCTACAAAACATCACCGTTTTCTTTTTTGGACTCCCTAGCTATTTTATCCAGAATCGTCTGATTACGATCGTATGGACCGAGTAGCCCCTAACCTAACCAACCTACCTATATAAACAGTCAACCCTATTTTCTAGGGGAGTTTTCCCATCCATCCCTCTCGGCCGCCGCCACTAATCCTCTCGGGATCCCCTCACTCAATCTCCCTCGATCCCATCGCCCAGCCAACCAGAGCCGCACTCCTCCCGTTCCAAATCCTCTCCAACCTCCTCCTTTTCCCCGATCCAGTGCGCTTGAGCTCCACCCTGCGTGCCCGCCTCCTCGTCCTCCCGGCCGCAGCAGATGAACGGGAGGCCTCGTGCCTGCCTCCTCGCACTCCTCATCGACCCAAGGAGTCGAACGCCTCCCTTCGGCGCCAACCGCGCTGCCGGCGGAGCTCGCCGGAGCAGCCAACCCTCAGGCGTTCTTTCTCCTTCCCGTCTCCCCCGCAGCTTCCTCTTCCTTCTCTCTCTCACGATCTCTCTCTCTCTTGCTGTTCACAGGAAGCGCCTCCTCCTCCCTGCACCAAGCCGCAGTGTCGCCGCCCATGGAGCTCCACCACCCACCGGATCCGGTGCCCCAAGGCCCGATCCGTCCATTCCAGCCGCCGCCGGACCGGCAAGCCTTCCGCCGGAGCCCTGCAGTCCCGTTGTCGCCGTTGCCAAGCCCCTGCCTCTGCTTCTTTTGAACCAGGGAAGGGGACGAGCGCTCGCGTTGACCAGTCCTGCCTCGCTGAACCGCTCGACCGCCAGATCAGCGCCCGCGCGTGGGCCTCCTCTTGCCTCGCACCCAGGCCCAGCGCTAGGCCTCCCGGCCCAGCCCCTGCTGGCCTTCCTCCTCCACCTGGGCCTGGCCCAAAGTGAGCAGCCCCTCCAGCCCTCTCCTATACACTTGGCCTACCCAGATTCGGCCCGTTGTGTTTTTTTCTTGCTGCTATGAATTTACCTTTTTCCTGAAATAACTGTTTTGCAGTTTAGTCCCTAGAATCATGCATCTAATAACTTCTCACCCGTGCATTGGATTAAAACAAACTTTATATGTAAAATGTCTAGGATTTTGTCTAGTTTATTAATATCCAACTTTCATCTATGTTTAAAATGTTTAAAATGATGTTTGCGTAAATTTTGCCCCTATGCCATGTTAAAATGCTTTATTTCATAACTAAATAACCGTAACTCGGTTTGTAACAAACTTTATATGTAAATGGGGTGGAAAAATGCATAGTTTAACATGGCGCACTCATCTTGCATGTTTAACAACTCTAAAATATGGTTTAGGGCAGAACAGTACCAAACCTAATAAATGCACATGAGGATTTTCCGGAATTGTTGTTTGTTGTTTCCGGCCTCATTTAAACTTGACTAGATAGGTAGTTTTCTTTGCTTCACCCTCTTGCCATGTTTAACAACATTTAATATTGTTGGGGTACATAAATGAGAGAGAACTAAATAAGTCATGTGTTGTTTTCTTCAATATGCAACTTCGTTGCATAATGAGCTCCACTTAATTTGTAGGATTGTTTGTGCACTTTGCCATGCCATGCTTCATTAAACTGGACATGCATCATACTTGGTTGTGCATCATGCCATGCTTATGTGATGAGTGTTTACTATGTTGTTTGCTTTCTTTCCGGTGTACTTCTTCTCGGTAATCCGGTAACATCGCGTTTGTGAGGACCCGTTCGTCTACGTCCGTTTGTCTTCTTCATGGACTTGTTCTTCTTCCTTGCGGGATTTCAGGCAAGATGACCATACCCTCGAAATCACTTCTATCTTTGCTTGCTAGATGCTCGCTCTTTTGCTATGCCTATGCTGCGATACCTAACACTTGCTTATCATGCCTCCCATATTGTTAAGCCAAGCCTCTAACCCACCTTGTCCTAGCAAACTATTGTTTGGCTATGTTACCGCTTTGCTCAGCCTCTCTTATAGTGTTGTTAGTTGCAGGTGAAGATTGGAGGTTGTTCCTTATTGGAACTGTTGGAAATATGCCCTAGAGGCAATAATAAAAGGATTATTATTATATTTCCTTGTTCATGATAATTGTCTATTATTCATGCTATAATTTTATTATCCGGAAATCATAATACATGTGTGAATACATAGACCACAATGTGTCCCTAGTGAGCCTCTAGTTGACTAGCTCGTTGATCAACAAATAGTCATGGTTTCCTGGCTATGGACATGGGGATGTCATTGATAACGGGATCACATCATTAGGAGAATGATGTGATGGACAAGACCCAATCCTAAACATAGCACAAGATCGTATAGTTCGTTTGCTAGAGTTTTTCCAATGTCAAGTATCTTTTCCTTAGACCATGAGATCATGTAACTCCCAGATACCGTAGGAGTGCTTTGGGTGTACCAAACATCACAACGTAACTGGGTGACTATAAAGGTATACTGCGGGTATCTCCGAAAGTGTCTGTTGGGTTGACACGGATCAAGACTGGGATTTGTCACTCCGTATGACGGAGAGGTATCTCTGGGCCCACTCGGTAATGCATCATCACAATGAGCTCAAAGTGACCAAGTGTCTGGTCACGGGATCATGCATTACGGTACGAGTAAAGTGACTTGCCGGTAACGAGATTGAACGAGGTATTGGGATACCGACGATCGAATCTTGGGCAAGTAACGTACCGATTGACAAAGGGAATTGTATACGGGGTTGCTTGAATCCTCGACATCGTGGTTCATCCGATGAGATCATCGAGGAGCATGTGGGAGCCAACATGGGTATCCAGATCCCGCTGTTGGTTATTGACCGGAGAGCCATCTCGGTCATGTCTACATGTCTCCCGAACCCGTAGGGTCTACACACTTAAGGTTCGGTGACGCTAGGGTTGTAGAGATATGAATATGCAGTAACCCGAAAGTTGTTCGGAGTCTTGGATGAGACCCTGGACGTCACGAGGAGTTCCGGAATGGTCCGGAGGTGAAGAATTATATATAGGAAGTGCAGTTTCGGCCATCGGGAGAGTTTCGGGGGTCACCGGTATTGTACCGGGACCACCGGAAGGGTCCCGGGGGTCCACCGGGTGGGGCCACCCATCCCGGAGGGCCCCATGGGCCAAAGTGGGGAGGGGAACCAGCCCATAGTGGGCTGGTGCGCCCCCCTTGGCCCACCCCATGCGCCTAGGGTTGGGAACCCTAGGGTGGGGGGGCGCCCAACCTGGCTTGGGGGGCACTCCACCCCTTGGCCGCCGCCCCCCTAGGAGATCCCATCTCCTAGGGCCGGAGCACCCCCTAGGGGGCCTATATAAATGGGAGGGGGGAGGGAGGGGGCAGCCGCACCCTTGAGTCTTGGTGCCTCCCTCTCCCCTGCAACACCTCTCCCTCTCGTAGTAGAACGGCGAAGCCCTGCTGCGGTGACCCCTGCATCCACCACCACGCCGTCGTGCTGCTGGATCTTCATCAACCTCTCCTTCCCCCTTGCTGGATCAAGAAGGAGGAGACGTCACACTGACCGTACATGTGTTGAACGCGGAGGTGCCGTCCGTTCAGCGCTAGGATCTCTGGTGATTTGGATCACGTCGAGTACGACTTCCTCATCCCCATTCTTTGAACGCTTCTGCGCGTGATCTACAAAGGTATGTAGATGCAATCCGATCACTCGTTGCTAGATGAACTCATAGATGGATCTTGGTGAAACCGTAGAATTTTTTTGTTTTCTGCAACGTTCCCCTACAGGAACATGGTTATTTTGTTGGGATATCACAATATCTCTTATTTAATTAATGCATCTATATACTTGGTAAAGGGTGGAAGGCTCGGCCTTATGCCTGGTGTTTTGTTCCACTCTTGCCGCCCTAGTTTCCGTCATATCGGTGTTATGTTCCCGGATTTTGTGTTCCTTACACAGTTGGGTTATAATGGGAACCCCTTGACAGTTCGCTTTGAATAAAACTCCTCCAGCAAGGCCCAACATTGGTTTTACCATTCGCCACCTAGCCTTTTTCCCTTGGGAGTCGCGCATCCCGAGGGTCATCTTTATTTTAACCCCCCGGGCCAGTGCTTGTCTAAGTGTTGGTCCATACTGAGCGATGTCCGGAGCTACCAGGGGCAACTCTGGGCTAGCCCACCCGACGTCTGGCTCATCCGGTGTGCCCTGAGAACAAGATATGTGCAGCTCCTATCGGGATTTGTCGGCACATCTGGGTGACTTTGCTGGTCTTGTTTTACCATTGTCGAAATGTCCTGTAACCGGGATGCCGAGTCTGATCGGATTGTCTTGGGAGAAGGAATATCCTTTGTTGACCGTGAGAGCTTGTGATGGGCTATGACACCCCTGCAGGGATTTGAACTTTCGAAAGATGTGCCCGCGGTTATGGGCAGATGGGAATTTGTTAATGTCCATTGTAGAAAACCTGAAGTTGACCTTAATTAAAATACACCAACCGCGTGTGTAACCGTGATGGTCTCTTCTCGGCAGAGTCCGGGAAGTGAACACGGTGTTGGAGTAATGCTTGACGTAGGTTGTTCTAGGATCACTTCTTGATCATAGTTGTTCGACCGTGCTTTTGCCTTCTCTTCTCGCTCTCTTTTGCGAATATGTTAGCCACCATATATGCTAGTCGCTTGCTGTAGCTCCACATCATACCTTTGCCTTCCCTATAAGCTTAAATGGTCTTGATCGCGAGGGTGTGAGATCGCTGAGTCCCCGTGACTCACAAATTCCTTCCAAAACCAGATGCAGGGACCGATGGTACCGCTCCAGATGATATGACCGAGCTCAAGTGGGAGTTCGATGAAGACTCTCGTCATTACTACGTGTCTTTCCTAGATGATCAGTAGTGGTGCCCAGTTGGGGCGATTGGGGACTATGTTGCATTTGGGGTTTATCTTCATTTTGGTTCTGTAGTCGGACCTTGAGTGTATTTGGATGAATGTAATGTTATTTATGTATTTGTGTGACGTGGCGAGTGTAAGCCAACTATGTATCCTTTCCCCTTTATTTATTTACATGGGATGTTGTGAAGATTACCTCACTTGCGACATTGCTTTCAATGCGGTTATGCCTCTAAGTCGTGCTTCGACACGTGGGAGATATAGCCGCATCGAGGGCGTTACAAAGAAGTACAAGGATAACAGTTCTGATGATTCAAAGAAGAAGAAGAAATCTTCAAAGTCCTCTTCATCAAAACCTTCAAGGTCCTCATTTCACAAGAAGAGCAGCTCCAAGAAGGCTCGGGCATTCATTGGCAAGGAAATGGACTCTAAGGCTGAATCTGAGGAAAATGAGGAAGAGGAGGAATTTGAGGAGTCAGACTCTAGTGTGGCAAGCCTAGCCCTCGCTACCGCGTTCATTAGCAAGTCCATCTTCAACTCTGAGGAAAAGGACCTCCCCAACACTACTGATGACAGCGATGAGGACTACGCTCCCACCTATTGCTTCATGGCAAAAGGCTCAAAGATACTCAAATATCCCTCCTCTGAATCTAGTGAGGATGAATCTGATGAAAACCTCAAACCCAGCTATTCTAAACTTGCTAAGATTGCTGTGAAACTGCAAAAGGCTCTGGAAAAGGTTCAAAACATGCTAGATAAAAGCGATGATATGTTGGGCGAGGAAATGGATTGCACTAAAATTTTGACTGAAAATCTTCAGAGACTTCAGTCCAAGTTTGACAATCTTCAAGGTCATCATAACACTCTCCTATCTGATCATGAGAAGCTTTCTTACGAATTTCTTCAAAGAAAGCAAGACCTTGAGCGGTTAAGAGTGAGTTATGAAGATCTTCAGAAGGAGCGTGATTCATTACTTGCTCAACAGATCAGCGCTACTCAGGAAGAGTTTGTTCCTCCATGTTTAAAGTGCATTGAACGTGAAACTGCTAATTCTTCACCCGAATGCTCAAATGCTTCCATTGCTGCAAATTCTTCAACTGCCTCTGCTATCACTAATTCCTCATCTAAGGACATTGCTAGTATCACTGATGATGCAGGGCTGAAGGAATTGTATATGACAGGCATGTACAAAAGCCTCAAAGGGCATCGGGCTCTTTGTGACGTGCTTAAAAAGCAGATCCTCAACAGGAACCCTAGGAAAGAGGGTATTTCCTTTAAGAGGAAACTTAATGCTAATGGGACCTACTGGAAACCTGAGCAGTATCCCAAAACCTCATGGGTTGCTGCAAATGGACTGAGGGAGTCCTGGATTAGGGGGTCTCCGGATAGCCGGACTATATCCTTTGGCCGGACTGTTGGACTATGAAGATACGAGATTGAAGACTTCGTCCCGTGTCCGGATGGGACTCTACTTAGCGTGGAAGGCAAGCTAGGCAATACGGATATGGATATCTCCTCCTTTGTAACCGACCTTGTGTAACCCTAGCCTCCTCTGGTGTCTATATAAACCGGAGGGTTTTAGTCCGTAGGACAACATACAATCATACCATAGGCT
The DNA here is from genome assembly GCF_003073215.2 of Triticum urartu. Taxonomy (NCBI): domain Eukaryota; kingdom Viridiplantae; phylum Streptophyta; class Magnoliopsida; order Poales; family Poaceae; genus Triticum; species Triticum urartu. The sequence continues at coordinate 268,025,315 of NC_053026.1, read as the reverse complement.
AGCTTCTAGGGTTTAGCCTCTCTGATCTCGTGGTAGATCAACTCTTGTACTACTCATATTATCAAGAATAATCAAGCAGGACATAGGGTTTTACCTCCATCAAGAGGGCCCGAACCTGGGTAAAACATCGTGTCCCCTGCCTCTTGTTACCATCCGCCTTAGACGCACAGTTCGGGACCCCCTACCCGAGATCCACCGGTTTTGACACCGACATTGGTGCTTTCATTGAGAGTTCCTCTGTGTCATCATCATTAGGCTTGATGGCTCCTTCAATCATCGATAGCGATGCAGTCCAGGGTGAGACTTTTCTCCTCGGACAGATCTTTGTATTCGGCGGCTCCGCACTGCGGGCCAACTCGCTTGGCCATCTGGAGCAGATCGAGAGCTACGCCCCTGGCTATCAGGTCAGATTTGGAAACTTAAACTACACAGCCGACATCCACGGAGACTTGATCTTCGACGGATTCGAGCCCTTGCCGAGTGCGCCGCATGGTCACGATGAGCATGATTTAGCTCTGCCATCGGATAGTGTTCGGGAGATCGCACCGGC
>NC_053026.1:267964282-268023615 GCF_003073215.2 Triticum urartu | reverse complement strand
TCGGTGAGTACATACCTTGATAAGATTTTGAAGGAGTTCAAAATGGACCGGTCAAAGAAAGAGTTCTTGCCTGAGTTGTAAGGTGTGAAATTGAGTAAAGACTCAAAACCCGGCCACAGCAGAAAATAGAAAGAGAATGAAAAATCATTCCCTATGCCTCAGTCATAGGTTCTATAAAGTATGCTATGCTGTGTACCAGACCTATTGTATACCTTAGCATGATTTTGGCAAGGGAGGACAATAGTGATCTAGGATTAGATCACTGGACAATGGTCAAAATTATCCTGAGAGGACTAAGGAAATATTTCTCGGTTATGGAGGTGATAAAAGAGTTCGTCGTAAAGAGTTACGTCGATGCAAGCTTTTTACACCGATCTAGATAACTCTAAGTCTCGATCTAGATACATATTGAAAGTGGGAGCAATTAGCTAGAGTATCTCCGTGCAGAGTATTGTAGACATAGAAATTTGCAAAATACATACGGATCTGAATGTTGCAGACCCGTAGACTAAACTTCTCTCACAAGCAAAACATGGTCATTCTTTGGGTGTTAATCACATAGCAATGTGAACTAGATTATTGACTCTAGTAAACCCTTAGGGTATTAGTCACATGAAGGTGTGAACTAATCACATAAAGATGTGAACTATTGGTGTGAAATCACATGATGATGTGAACTAGATTATTGACTCTAGTGCAAGTGGGAGACTGAAGGAAATATGCCCTAGAGGCAATAATAAAGTTGTTATTTATATTTACTTATATCATGATAAATGTTTATTATTCATGCTAGAATTGTATTAACCGGAAACTTAGTACATGTGTGAATACATAGACAAACAAAGTGTCCCTAGTATGCCTCTACTTGACTAGCTCGTTAATCAAAGATGGTTATGTTTCCTGACCATAGACATGTGTTGTCATTTGATGAACGGGGTCACATCATTAGAGAATGATGTGATGGACAAGACCCATCTGTTAGCTTACCACTATGATCGTTTAGTTTATTGCTATTGCTTTCTTCATGACTTGTACATGTTCCTATAACTATGAGATTATGCAACTCCCAAATACCGAAGGAACAGTTAGTGTGCTATCAAACGTCACAACGTAACTGGGTGATTATAAAGATGCTCTACAGGTGTCTCCGATGGTGTTTGTTGAGTTGGCATATATCGAGATTAGGATTTATCACTCTGTGTATCAGAGAGGTATCTTTGGGCCCTCTCGGTAATGCACATCACTATGAGCCTTGCAAGCAATGTGACTAATGAGTTAGTCACGGGATGATGCATTACGGAACGAGTAAAGAGACCTGCCGGTGACGAGACTGAACTAGCTATGAGGATAACGACGATCGAATCTCGGGCAAGTAACATACCGATGACAAAGGGAACAACGTATGTTGTTATGTGGTTTGACTGATAAAGATCTTCGTAGAATATGTAGGAGCCAATATGAGCATCCAGGTTCCGCTATTGGTTATTGACCGGAGATGTGTCTTGGTCATGTGAGTTATGTGATTTGATGACCGAAGTTTGTTCGGAGTCCCGGATGAGATCACGGACATGACGAGGAGTCTCTAAATGGTCGAGAGGTAAAGATTCATATATTGGAAGGATATGTTCGGACATCGAAAAGGTTCTGAGTGATTCGGGTATTTTTTGGAGAACCAGGGAGTTACGGGAATTCACCGGGGGAAGTATTGGGACTTATTGGACTTTAGTGGAAAGGAGAGAAGGGCCACAAGGGGAGGCAGCACGCCCCCCATGGGCTGGTCCGAATTGGACTAGGAGGGGGCGGCGCCCCCTCTTTCCTTCTCGCTCTCCCTCTCCTTCCTTCTTCTTCTACTTGGATTAGGAAAGGGGAAACCTACTCCTACTAGGAGTAGGAATCCCCCCTTTGAGCGCGCCCCTTGAGGCCGGCCCTCCTCATCCTCCCCTCCTTTATATACGGGGGCGGGGGCACCCCATTACACACAAGTTGATCTTTAGCCGTGTGCGGTGCCCCCCTCCACAGTTTTCCACCTCGGTAGTATTGTCGTAGTGCTTAGGCGAAGCCCTACATCGGTAACTTCATCATCACCGTCAACACGCCGTCGTGCTGACGCAACTCACCCTCGGACTCAACTAGATCAAGAGTACGAGGGACGTCACCGAGCTGAATGTGTGTAGATCGCGGAGGTGCCGTGCGTTTGGTACTTGATCGGTTGGATCGCGAAGATGTTCGACTACATCAACCGCGATACTTAATGCTTCCGCTTTCGGTCTACGAGGGTACGTAGACACACTCTCCCCGCTCGTTGCTATGCTTCTCCTAGAAATATCTTGCGTGATCGTAGGCAAAATTTTGAAATACTACGTTCCCCAACAAACATACCCTACAAAAACAAGTTAGACATCCTCTACTTTGTTGTTGCAAGTTTTATGTGGTTGCTACGGGCTTCTAGCAAGAACCGTTCTTACCTACGCAAGAACCACAACGGTGTTTCATCAAGTTTGCTCTTTTAACCTTCTTCAAGGACGGGCCGTAGTCAAATTCGATTCAACTAAAGTAGGAGAAACAGACACCCGCCAGCCACCTTTATGCAAAACTAGTTGCATGTCTGTTAGTGGAACCGGTCTTATGTGCGTGGACATGTAAGGTTGGTCCGGGCCGCTTCATCCCACAATACCGCCGAATCAAAATAAAACGTTCATGGTAAGCAGTATGACTATCACCGCCCACAACTCTTTGTGTTCTACTAGTGCATATCATCTACGCATAGACCTGGCTCTGATACCACTGTTGGGAATCGTTGCATGGAAAAAAATTGTACGCACAAGCAATGATCTATCCATGGAGATGCATAGCAACAAGGGGGAGAGTGTGTCTACGTACCCTCGTAGACCGTAAACGGTAGCGTTTCTCAACGCGGTTGATGTAGTCGAACTTCTTCGCGCTTCAACCGATCAAGTACCGAAAGCATGACACCTCCGCGTTCTGCACACGTTCAGCTCGGTGACGTCCCCCGCCTTCTTGATCCAGCAAGACATCGAGGTAGTAGATGAGTTCTGTCAGCACAACGACATGGTGATGGTGATGGTGAAGTGATCTCCACACGGCTTTGCCTAAGCACGATGAAAATATGACAGAGGGTGTAAACGGTGGAGGGGGGGGAGCCACACACGGCTAGGCAATTGTCTTGGGTGTGCTAGGTGCCCCCTCCTCATACACACACACACACACACATAAACACTATTCTGATCACGGGATCAGAATAATATTCTGATCACAACCTGACCTGCCCCGCTAGTACTATGTTGAACTTCCCTGTGAACTAGGTTGAACTTCCGCCAACATTGCCCAAATGGGGCTTGCGATATACCGTTGGAAAGCTATGGACCCCAATATCATGACCCAACTTAAATTTTTGGCAAAATATAAGCGGTTTAAGAGCAGTTTTGAAAACCGTTTTTTCTTCGCACAAAAAACGTGAATCGTATTTTCGATCGCATTTCCAAACCGTTTATCAGAATGAGGCATATAATATGGCGTTGGAAAGCTGCTGCAAAACCTCTCCTTCCACATGTTGAAAGTTTTCTCTAATTCCCTATGGTTAAAGATTAATTTGAAAAAACGTAAAATTTCGTAAACCGAATAGCTGAGTTCGTTTTTTCGATGTCATTTCTAAACGGCTAATCCAATGGAGGCATATGATACGGCGTTGGAAAGCTTATGAAAATGCGCTACTTTTTGATCTTGAAAGTTTTTTTTCTAATTTTGAATGGTTTAAGAGTAATTTAGAAAATGGTCCAAGTCCTACCGAGTTCGTATTTTCAAGCTAATTTTTAACCTTGCATCCGAATGCACCAAATGATATGGCGTTGGAAAGCTTGAAGAAATGCGAAACTTTTTGTATGTATTGTTTCTCCCAATTCTTTACGGTTTTAAGTCAGTTTAGAAAATGGCAAAAAACATATTTTCACCGTAATTTCTACAAACTTTATCGGAATGGGGCAAATAATATACCGCTGAAAAGCTATGGAAAATGCGAAACTTTTTCATGTTGATGGTTTTCTATGATTCCTAGCCATTTTCAAGTAATTTCAAAAACGGCGGGATCATGCGTTCTGCCTTTATCGCGAAACAGATTCTTCAAAAATGCACCGCGTGAAGAACCTGAACTTCTCGGAGCATGTACCTGAACTTCACTATGTTTTTTCACGTGATTTTTTTGCTCGTAGCTCTACATGCACTGCTTGTAGCTCTCCATCCACTCACTGGAATTGAGCAAGTGATATACCGGTGCAAAGCTGCTGTAAACACGCAACTTTCCCGTGTTGATCGTTATTTCATACTCGCGACGATTTTAAAACTTTTTCATGTAAAATTCATTCAGTGCATTAGTTGAACTTCCTGCTGTTTTCATGTTGAACTTCTCTGACGTATTTTCGTTTGTAATTTTTCCATCCATTCGTTAGTGCTACACAAATGATACTCATTTTGTACAAACCCCTCTCACAATAATTTTTTTAACTTTCTCCGACCGAGGAGTTGAACTTATAACAACAAAACTTTTAGTCATTGCTTTCTTATTCTTTTTTAATGCAAAATGCACTTTGTGTAGTACGTGAACTTCTGGCAGTTATCAATCGAACTTCTCTCGGTTACGTGAAAATATCTGAATTTTTTATAAATATTTATCTGAATTTCTTAATATATTTTTTATGAATTTCGAAGCGCTCTATTTTTAAAAAGTTGAACTTCTTGTTATTTTATTTTTGAACTTCTTGTTTCCATTCTTTAATAACGAGGAAAATCTGAGTTTTCTATAATCATTGAACTTCTCCATCTTTTTAATATGGACTTCCTAGTTTTATTTTTTCTTAATCTTTTATATGAAATTTTGAAGCGCTCTATTTTTAAAAAGTTAAACTTCTTGTTATTTTATTTTTGAAATTCTTGTTTCCATTGTTTAATAAAGAGGAAAATCTGAGTTTTTTATAATCATCAAACTTCTCCATCTTTTTTCTTCAGTATGTGGTACTCGTGAACTTATGAATTTCCGAAACACGAACTTCGCATGCTATTGAATTTCAAGAAAAATTTCTGCACATATTAAAATTTGAGCACAATAGTACAAGACAAATGGTGCATTTTTTGTATCCATTTTTTGACATGGCAACATGGGTGCAGGGGCTCGTCGGGGTCGTTGTGCACCAAACCAAAATAGATGTACACGCATCAACAATAGAGATGTTGTTCATTCGTTGAATTGTTTACTATGTTAAGACATAAACACCAACGGGGGAGAAAGAACCAGAGAGGGAGAGTTGGACGCGAGTTCTACGACCGCATATCAACTACTGCTCATTAAGGGGAGCAGCTGTAGCTCTGCTAGGATCACACCAATGGCACGGGCAAGGCATGGTTGTGCCCTGCAGTTTAAACTATGGTCGGGACGCAAGCGATGAAAAACATACACCGGAAGTGAGATTGCATCCCCATGTTGGAATGCACCCCGAAAAAACAGCACAAAAATCACACCTTCTTTCTGCACAAACCGTTCTGAACTCCACAAAAATCACACACACACACACACACCGTTCTGAACTCCGACCTTCTTTCTGCACCTCACGTGACCTTCTCCCCTGCCTAATGGTGACCTTCTTCCTCTCTTTGTTCATGTGGGTAGCGAGCACCAGCGGCACGTAGGTCCTGCGGCACGTAGGTCCCTGGAGACACAAACTTTTTGAACAAAACAGTAAGAAAAAGCAGTAAAGAACTGAACACATGAACATCAAGCAAGAGGAGCAGCCGGCAATTTTTCTTCTTTCTTGAACTGTCTTTTTTTTACTGAGAATTGAAAATGTCAAATGAAGTTGACCTGTACTCCTTCTTTCTGAACCATCCTAACTTCAATTTTCACAGAAAAATGACGCCGGCTCGCCGCCCGGGATCCTCCACCGTCGATGAACTCCAAACCAGGAACCGGGTTACTGTCATGGACTGCAGCTCGCGATGGGATCGACCTTCCTACCGCTGCGGGGCTGGACCGGGATGGCCTGAAAAGAAATGATCTGCATGGCTGCATGAGCGAACTAGACGAAACAATACTAAACTTTCTCAATGTCTATATACACGTTTGACATGCACACTCATATTCATCTGCTGATGCACATGGAAAAAATGAAAAAAAAACTGAATTGCTGGAGCAGATTGAACTGCCTGCCCGCCGCACACAAGCATGAATTCCGGCCACCTAAATTACCAAATTTCGCATTTGGAACTTGCTCTTCCCCGAGGAGATATCCAGAAGCTCGCTGGGCTTGGGTCAGGGGTCCATTGAGCTCAACAGAGAAGCTGCGGGAGCCCCCCTAAGTGAAATGGATGTACGCCGTGTCGCTTGCTGTCAGTGCCGCGTCGGCAGTCTGGAAGGAGGACGTGAGGTGGAGGAGGAGGGCAGGGGGTCTCACCTCTGCTGGCGAGTGAGCGAACAAGGATGGACTGCGCGCACAGACGAGGTTGGACAGCGAGACGGTAGCAGTTGGACGGGGAAGGGGCCGCATCTCATTAACAAATTCGATGGCGGCGCCCTACTGCTACTCAACGCCGATGCCCGCGTGACCCGGGCATCTCCCTAGCCTTCTCCCACGTAGCCGGTGAGTTCCCCTTCCTCCCGTGGGGGCGGGATGGGGTAGCGGCGGCGGTGGGGAGGCGCCAGGCCGGAGATGGTTGGCTGGGGTCGTGGCTGCGCTGGGCAGCCGGGCCAGCGACGCGTCAGGTGGAGGTGGTGGGATAGTGCCGCGGAGGTGGTCGGGACCCGGGACGGCAGCGTGTCGGGTGGAGAAGGTGGGATGGTGCGGCGGCGCGACCGGGGAGGGAGGCGACGGTGGTGGGGCGATTTGGTGAGGCGTCAGCGGTGGCAGGCCGATCTGGTGAGGGCTGACGGCGGCGCGGGCCAGTGAGGGAGGCGGCGGTGGAGGAGATGCGGGATCGGGAGAGATTAGGGGAGGAGGTGGTGGGTGGATTTTTTTCCTTGTACCGTCCGAATCAATTTCTTGCAATCTCAGGAACACACTATCGGACCCTTATAGGGCCGACCGTGATCCGAATAACTATTCTGATCCTGGGATCAGAATAGTGTTACTCTCTCTCTATATATATATAGGTGGGAGGGAGAGGGGAGAGTTCAAGGGGCGCCCCAAGTAGGTCCAAATCCTACTTGGGCTCCTGCCCTTGGCCGCGCCCCCTGCCATATTTGTTGGAGGGGGAAGGAAAGAGGGGGGAGAGGGAAGAAAGTGGGAATCCTAGTCCACACTTTCCTTTCCCTTCTCCTCCTTAGGATGGCCCATATGGGGGGTGCACCAGCCCCCTGTGGCTGGTGTGTTTCCCCTCTTGGCCCATAAGGCCCATATCTTTTGCCGGGGTGCCCGGAACTCCTTTTGGTGACCCGATAAGTACCCGGTACTCCCCGAAACACTTCTGGTGTACGAATACCATCACCCTATATATCAGTCTTTACCTCTCGGTCGTTTCGGGACTCCTCGTCATGTCCGTGATCTCATCCGGGACTCCGAACAACATTCGGTCACCAAATCACATAACTCATATAATACTATATCGTCATCGAACGTTAAGCGTGCGGACCCTAAGGGTTTGAGAACTATGTAGACATGACTGAGACACCTCTCTGGTCAATAACCAATAGCAGAACCTGGATGCCCATATTGGCTCCTACATATTCTATACAAAGATCTTTATCGGTCGAACCGTTATGACAACATACACAATTCCCTTTGTCCATCGGTATGTTACTTGCCCGAGATTCGGTCGTCGGTATCTTTATACGTAGTTCAATCTCGTTACCGGAAAGTCTATTTACTCGTTCCGTAATACATCACCTCGTGACTAACTCCTTAGTCGTTTTGATGTAGGGTAGGGACCCTATAGCCCGATCTTTCACGATAGGAGTGGATCACGCGAAGAACACAAAGAACGCGAGGAGGGAAATGAGGGAACACACGAGGGAAACACAAGATAAACACTAAACCAACAAGAACAAGTTGCACATGCACTAGATCCTCGAATACATAGAGTTCACATGGTACACAATCAACCAAGGACGATACAAGGGTAACGGTCTTCTCCGTGAGGAGGTCTTGATGTTCTTCCCTAAAGAGGGGTCTTGAATCCAAAGGGATCTTCTCCGAAGAGGCCGCGGTCTCTCACGAGGAGTAGATCCGATGTGGATGAGCGAAGCTCTATCTCTCAAATGAGCTATCACGACGCTAACCCTAGAAAGTTGGACGAGGTGGAGTATATATAGTCTAGGGGGAGAAGGGGTTCACGGGCCTCGGCCCTTCACTGTGCGCAGACAGGGGAGGCCGGACGTCCGGGCGTCGGGCCGGATGTCCGGGCTGAGGAGGCCGGATGTCCAGGCTGGAGAGGTAGGCTTTGTTGTTCTCGGGTTCGGAGGGGTCCGGATTTCTGGGCTGGTGGCCGGATATCCAGGGGCTCGGGAAAGGCTGGATGTTCGGGCTGGCGAGGCCGGACATCCGGGGCCTGTAGCTTCTGGCGGCTGCGCGGCTGTGGTTGGAGGAGCTCCAGGGGCTGGACGTTCGGGGTCGCGGCCGGATGTCCGGGGCCTGGGAGGTGTACTTAAATCCTTCCGATGGTTCTCTTCATCCGTGAACTTGGGGACTTGTACATCTTCATGTGCATATGCGGGAGGGTCCTCTTTGTACCTAATCATGCACAACAACTCTGATTTAGGTAGTAGCCATGTCTCATGCAAAGAAAGTGGAAGTTCGGAGAGGAGTGAGTTCACCTTATCTTTGATAGCCTTGGCTCGGGCTCTTGTCATTGGTCCAAGTGGTGTCGTTGGAGGTGTAGGTGCATCTATGGGGATGATCATGGGATGCTCCGCATCATCTCCCCTCCCTTGGGGAAGATCTGTCCTCGGATCGAAATCCTCATCACCATGGTAGGGCGAGAGATCTTTGATGTTGAAGATGTCGCTCATGGAGTACTTGTCACATGGGATGTCGATCTTGTAAGCATTGTCGTTGTAGCGTGCAAGCACCTTGAAGGGTCCATCCGCTCGTGGTCGAAGCTTGGACTTGTGTTCTTGTGGAAAGCGATCCTTGCGAAGGTGTAGCCACACGAGATCACCAATGTTTGAAGATCATGGGGTGCTTGTTGATGTTGAGCTTGGTCGCAAGTCGTTGTACTTGGCCTCGATAGTATGTCTTGTATCTTCATGCACCTTCTTGAGATGAGTCACACGAGCACTTGCGTCCAAATTGATGCGCTCTTGGAGTGGTAAAGGGAGAATATCCAATGGTGACAAAGGGTTGAACCCGTAGACGACCTCGAAGGGGGACTTGCCGGTTGTTGAGTGTCTTGCTCGGTTGTAGGCGAACTCGGTGATAGCTAGGCACTCCTCCCACTCCTTGATGTTCTTCTTGATTAGTACTCAAAGTAGAGCAGAGAGTGTGCGGTTGGTAACTTCTGTTTGGCTATCGGTTTGTGGATGATATGCCGTAGAGAAGAGTAGCTTGATTCCGAGCTTGGCGCATAGGGTCTTCCAAAAGTAGCTAAGGAACTTGACGTCGTGGTCCGAGACGATAGTCTTTGGCACTCCATGTAGACGCAATATTTCCCTACAAAAGAGATTAGCAACATGTGAAGCATCGTCTATCTTGTTGCAAGGAATAAAATGTGCCATTTTTGAGAAACGGTTCACAATGACAAATACCGAATCCTTCCCATTTCTAGTCCTAGGCAAACCAAGTACAAAGTCCATGCTAATGTCTTCCCATGGTTGATATGGAATTGGTAGGGGCATATAAAGGCCATGAGATTGAGCCTTGGACTTAGCTTTGCGACATGTAGAGCAACGGTTGGTGAAGCGATTGACACCGCGAAACATCTTGGGCCTAAAGTAGTTCTTCGAGAGCATGGCGAACGTCTTGTCGCGTCCAAAATGTCCCATTAAGCCTCCTCCATGAGATTCCTGCAAAAGCAACAAACGAAGAGAAGACTTGGGGATGCAAAGTTTGTTAGCTCTCATAAGATATCCATCTTTGATGTAATAGCGTTCCCAAGATGTGTGCGACAAACACTTGGCAAAAGGGGTAGCAAAAGTAGGATCATGCTCATACAAGTCTTTGATATGCTCAAAACTAATGACATCCAATTCAAGTTGAGTGACAAGCATGGATATGCGAGAAAGGGCATCCTCTACAATGTTTTCCTTACCCTTAATGTACTTGATGACATAAGGAAAAGACTCAATAAATTCACTCCACTTAGCATGACACTTGTTCAACTTGGTTTGGCCCTTAAGATACTTGAGCATTTCATGATCGGTATGAATGGTAAACTCATGCGGGTGAAGATAGTGTTCCCATTCATGCAAAACGCGAACTAAAGCATATAGCTCTTTGTCATAGATGGGATAATTGAGTTGCGCGCCGGAGAGTTTCTCACTAAAGTAAGCTATGGGGCGCTTCTCTTGCGTTAACACACCTCCTATGCCATTACCACTAGCATCGCAATGAATCTCAAAGGGTTTGTCAAAGTCGGGTAAAGCAAGCACGGGAGCATGAGTAAGCAAGTTCTTAAGCTCATTGAAAGCGGTATCTTGGGATGGTCCCCAAACAAAAGGCACATTCTTCTTGCTCAAGGCATGTAAAGGCAAAGCAATGGTGCTAAAATCCTTCACAAAGCGACGATAGAAACCCGCAAGGCCAAGAAAACTACGCACTTGTTGCAAATTGGTTGGTTGTGGCCAAGTCTTAATAGCATGGATATTGGACTCATCAACATGAACACCCTTAGAGGAAACAACAAAACCCAAGAAAACGAGCTTATCAACGCCAAAAAGGCATTTCTCCATATTAGCATAGAGTTGCTATTTTCGGAGAGTTTGCAAAATGGTTCGAATATGGGTGACATGATCTTTAAGAGATTTGCTAAAAACAAGGATATCGTCAAAGTAGACCACAACAAATATACCAATGTAAGGGCGAAAGACATGATTCATAAGACACATAAAAGTGCCCGGTGCTTCCAAGAGACCCATAGGCATGACTAGCCACTCATACAAGCCAAACTTGGTTTTGAAAGCGGTTTTCCATTCATCACCCTCTTGTATGCGGATTTGATAGTAACCACTCTTAAGATCAATTTTTGAAAAGATAGTGACACCACTAAGCTCATCAAACATATCATCTAGGCATGGAATGGGATACCTATAGCGAACGGTGATAGCATTGATAGGTCTACAATCGGAGCACATGTGAAAGCTACCGTCTCGTTTTGGCACAAGAATGACCGGGACGACACAAGGGCTCAAACTTTCACGCACATGTCCATGGTCTATGAGATTCTTTACTTGCCTTTGTATTTCTTTGGTTTCGTCGGGGTTGACGCGGTAGGGAGCTTTGTTCGGAAGCGGTGCTTCGGGGATGAGGTCGATGCGGTGCTCAATGCCTCGTAGTGGAGGTAGTCCCGGAGGTAGCTCGTCGGGGAAAACATCGTGAAATTCCTGTAAAAGAGAAGACAACACTAGAGGAAGAGTGTGAGAAGTGTTAGTTTGTGGTGCATTGTCCTTGCACACAAGGACGTAGTTTAGGACACTAGATGGGTTCTCACACACTCCTCTTATCTCGCTTTTGGTGGCAAATAGGACTAAGTTCTTCTTTTTGCTCATCGTAGAGGTGTTCGATTTGGGCTTGTGGCGCTCACTCTCTTTTTGATGGCTCTCTCTCTCACTATTATCTCCATGATGGGTGGCTTGCCTATCGGCGACAACTTGGCATGGAGACATGGGACGAAGTACATACTCCTTGCCCTTCATCTTGAAAATGTAGTGGTTCGTTCGACTATTGTGGATGACTCCTCTATCAAATTGCCATGGGCGTCCAAGGAGAAGATGGCAAATGTTCATTGGAATGACGTCGCACTCCAAGGTGTCTTCATAGGCGCCAATTTTGAAGGAGACTTGTACTCGGTGCTCGACTTGGATGGTGCTGGAGTCGCTAAGCCATTGCACTTTGTATGGATGTGGATGCTTCGTCTTGGGCAATTGTAGCTTGGAGAAAATTTCTTCACTTGCGAGATTATGACAACTCCCTCCATCGATGATGACCTTGACGGATCATCCATTGATGCCGGCCTTGGAGTGGAATATGTGGCATCGTTGGTCTTCTTCTTGGTGATGTTGGAGAGTCAAGACCTTGGAGACAACAAGGGCGGGACTTGAATCTTCATCGCAAAAGACTTGTTGCTCTTCGTCGTTCACTTGCCTGTGCATGGCGACTTGCTCGATGGCGTCCATTTCTTCTTCACTCATTGAGTCGTAAGTGCCGTCGTCGTTGAGGATCATGGTCCGCTTGTTGGTGCACTCATAGGACTTGTGGCCTCGGCCTCCGCATGTGAAGCATTTGAAGGAACTTGTTTTGACGATCTCATCGGTTGGAGTGGATGATGATGCAGCTCTCGGCTTGAAGTTGCTCGTAGTAGGAGGGTGACTTGGAGTTGACGAAGCTTTCTTGGAACTCGACTTGTCAATGTTGCTAGTAGAAGGCTTGGTAGTCTGTGTTGGAGTCGTTGAAGCTTAGTTGTTGGAGAAGCCGTATGACTTGGATGAGAACTTGGCATACTTGAAATCATCTTGCACTTGGCGTTCCGCTTTGGTAGCTTGATGCACTAGCTCGATGAGGTTAGAGTATGGTTGGAAGTTGGCGATCTTCTTGATAGGATGGTTGAGTCCATTCAAGAAACGTGCCATTGTTTTCTCATCGTGTTCCGTGACATTGGCTCTTATCATTGCAATCTCCATCTCCTTGTAGTACTCTTCAACGCTCTTGGTTCCTTGCTTGACTAGTTGGAGTTTCTTGAAGAGGTCGCGGTTGTAGTATGTAGGCACAAAGCGTGCTCTCATGACATCCTTCATTTGCGCCCAAGTAGTGATGGGTGGTTCACCTCTTGACTCTCGGCGCTCTATGACTTGTTGCCACCAAATGAGGACATAGTCTTGGAATTCAAGGGATGCCATCGCGATCTTCTTCTATTCTTCATAGTTGTGCAAATGGAAAATCTTGTCAACCTTCAATGCCCATGAAAGGTACTCTTCGGGATGGTTGCTTCCGTTAAACTTGGGCACGGTGAACTTGAGTTTGCCGTAGCGTTGCTCTTCATTGTGTTGGGGTCGGGGATGATGACACCCGTGTTGTAGATGATTTTCAAGCTCGTGTCGCTCTTGGTGAGGAGGGTTCTCAACCTCATGTTGCTCTTGTCGTGGAGGATTTCCATTGTCTTCATGCTCTTGATGAACTTGATGTTCTTGGCGAGCTTGTGGGGGGTGTTGTCAAGCTCGATGAGGAACTTGAGGTATGTGATGGTGCACGCGAGCTTGATGTCGTCGTTCATAAAGTTCTTTGCGAAGCGCTTCCTCTTGTTCACGTGCTTGTCGGACTCGGTTGGCTACGGCTCGACTTGAATCTTGGAGGGCTTGTTGCGCCACAAGTGCTTGAGCTTCACGGAGTTGTTCTTCTTGGTGTTGTGCCTCCGCATCTTGTGCAACTTGGTGTAGACGTGCTCTCTCTTCCTCTTCATGTTGGCGTTGGCGTTGCCGTTCTCGTGCTAGCGCAAAAGCTTCTTGAGTTTGACGTCGTCGGCGCTCTTGAGAGTCGGTGTCGCATAGAGGATTGAGGCTTGCTTGACGATCATTGCGCGTGGCACGGCATAGAGTGTTCGATGTCGGTGTACTTGAGCAGGAGGGGATGAAGTCGGAGTGTCGGCTTGAGTGAGTCCTTCTTGATGAAGACGAAGTGGAAGAAGAGCGGTTGAGTGCTACGTCTTGAGCTTGCGTTGGTTTTCCCCGAAGAGGAAGGGATGATGCAGCAGAGTAGCATAAGTATTTCCCTCAGTTTTTGAGAACCAAGGTATCAATCCAGTAGGAGCCCACACTCAAGTCCCTCGTACCTGCACAAAGCGATAGCTACTCGCAACCAACGCGATTAGGGGTTGTCACGGCCTTCACGGTCACTTACGAGAGTGAGATCTGATAGATATAATATTTTTGGTATTTTTGGTATAAAGATGCAAAGTAAAAAGTAAAGGAAAAGTAAAAAAGCAAAGCAAGATTAAAGTAATGGATATTGACATGATGAGAATAGACCCGGGGGCCATAGGTTTCACTAGTGGCTTCTCTCAAGAGCATAAGTATTCTACGGTGGGTGAACAAATTACTGTTGAGCAATTGACAGAATTGAGCATAGTTATGCGAATATCTAGGCATGATCATGTATATAGGCATCACATCCGTGACAAGTAGATCGAAATGATTCTGCAACTACTACTATTACTCCACTCATCGACCGCTATCCAGCATGCATCTAGAGTATTAAGTTAAAAACAGAGTAACGCCTTAAGCAAGATGACATGATGAAGAGAGATAAATTCATGCAATATGAAATAAACCCCATCTTGTTATCCTCGATGGCAACGATAGAATACGTGCCTTGCTGCCCCTTCTGTCACTGGGTAAGGACACCGCAAGACCGAACCCAAAGCTAAGCCCTTCTCCCATGGCAAGAACTACCAATCTAGTTGGCCAAACCAAACGGATAATTTGAAGAGACTTGCAAAGATAACCAATCATACATAAAAGAATTCAGAGAAGATTCAAGTATTATTCATAGATAGACTTGATCATAAACCCACAATTCATCGGTCTCAACAAACACACTGCAAAAACAAGATTACATCGAATAGATCCCACAAGAGAGGGGGAGAACTTTGTATTGAGATTCAAAGAGAGAGAAGAAGCCATCTAGCTACTAACTATGGACCCGAAGGTCTGAGGTAAACTACTCACACTTCATCGGAGAGGCTATGATGATGTAGAAGCCCTCCGTGATGACGGCCCTCTTCCGGCGGAGCTCCGGAACAGGCCCCAAGATGGGATCTCGTGGATACAGAAAGTTGCGGCGATGGAATTAGGTTTTTGGCTCCTGTTCTGATCGTTTGGGGGTACGCGTGTATATATAGGAGGAAGAAGTACGCCGGAGGAGCAACGAGGGGCCCACGAGGCAGGGGGCGCGCCCTAGGGGGGGCGCCCCCCACCCTCGTGACCGCCTCTTTTGTTCCTTGGAGCAGGGTCCAAGTCTCCTGAATCACGTTCGGTGAGAAAATCACGTTCCCGAAGATTTTATTCCATTTGGACTCTGTTTGATATTCTGTTTATCCGAAACACTGAAATAGGCAAAAAACAACAATTCTGGGCTGGGCCTCCGGTTAATAGGTTAGTCCCAAAAATAATATAAAAGTGGAAAATAAAGCCCAATATAGTCCAAAACAGTAGAAAATTATAGATACATTGGAGACGTATCAGGCATCCCCAAGCTTAATTCCTGCCCGTCCTCGAGTAGGTAAATGATAAAAAGAGATTTTTGATGCAGAGTGCTACTTGGTATAATTTCAATGCAAATCTTCTTAATTGTGGTATGAATATTCAGATTAGAAAGATTCAAGACAAAAGTTTATATTGACATAAAAAATAATAATACTTCAAGCATACTAAGAAAGCAATTATGTCTTCTCAAAATAACATGGCCAAAGAAGGTTATCCCTACAAAATCATATAGTCTGGCTATGCTCCATCTTCACCACACAAAGTATTTACATCATGCACAACCCCGATGACAAGCCAAGCAATTGTTTCAAACTCTAACTTTTTCAAAACTTTTTCAATCTTCACGCAATACATGAGCGTGAGCCATGGATATAGCACTATAGGTGGAATAGAATGGTGGTTGTGGAGAAGACAAAAAGAAGAAGATGGTCTCACATCAACTAGGCATATCAACGGGCTATGGAGATGCCCATCAATAGATATCAATGTGAGTGAGTAGGGATTGCCATGCAACGGATGCACTAGAGCTATAAGTATATGAAAGCTCAAAAAGAAACTAAGTGGGTGTGCATCCAACTTGCTTGCTCATGAAGACCTAGGGCAATTTTTGAGGAAGCCCATCATTGGAATATACAAGCCAAGTTCTATAATGAAAAATTCCCACTAGTATATGATAGTGATAACATGAGAGACTCTCTACTATGAAGATCATGGTACTACTTTGAAGCACAAGTGTGGTAAAAGGATAGTAACATTGTCCCTTCTCTCTTTTTCTCTCATCATTTTTTTTATATTTTTTTATTTGGGCCTTTTCTCTTTTTTATGGCCTCTTTTTATTTGGGCTTCTTTTGCCTCTTTTTTTTCGTCCGGAGTCTCATCCCGACTTATGGGGGAATCATAGTCTCCATCATTCTTTCCTCACTGGGACAATGCTCTAATAATGATGATCATCACACTTTTATTTCTCTTATAACTCAACAATTACAACTCGATACTTAGAACAAAATATGACTCTATGTGAATGCATCCGGCGGTGTACCGGGATATGCAATACGACAATGATAAATGTGTCATGAACGGAACGGTGGAAAGTTGCATGGCAATATATCTCGGAATGGCTATGGAAATGCCATAATAGGTAGTTATGGTGGCTGTTTTGAGGAAGGTATATGGTAGGTGTATGATACCGGCGAAAGGTGCGCAGTATTAGAGAGGCTAGCTAAGGTGGAAGGGTGAGAGTGCGTATAATCCATGGACTCAACATTAGTCATAAAGAACTCATATACTTATTGCAAAAATCTAGAAGTTATCAAAGAAAAGTATTACGCGCATGCTCCTAGGGGGATAGATTGGTAGGAAAAAACCATCGCTCGTCCCCGACCGCCACTCATAAGGAAGACAATCAATAAATAAATCATGCTCCGACTTCATCACATAACGGTTCACCATACGTGCATGCTACGGGAATCAGAAACTTTAACAAAGTATTCTTTAAATTCACAACTACTCAACTAGCATGACTTTAATATTATCACCTCCATATCTCAAAACAATTATCATGCTTCAATCTTTTCTTAGTATTCAACACACTCAAAAGAAAGTTTCACAAATCTTGAATACCAAGCATATTATTATTAAGCAAATTACCATGCTATTAAGAGACTCTCAAAATAATTTAAGTGAAGCATGAGAGATCAATAGTTTCTTTAAAACGAATCCACCATCGTGCTCTAAAAGATCTAAGTGAAGCACATAGAGCAAAATTATAACGCTCAAAAGATATAAGTGAAGCGCATAGAGCAAAACTACTTAGCTCAAAAGATATAAGTGAAGCACATAGAGCAAAACTACTTAGCTGAAAAGATATAAGTGAAGCACATAGAGTATTCTATCAAATTTTAATTCATGTATAGCTCTCTCAAAAGGTGTGTACAGAAAGGACGATTGTGGCATACTAAGACACAAAGACACAAATAATACAAGACGCTCCAAGCAAAACACATATCATGTTGGTGAATAAAATATAGCTCTAAGTAAATTACCGATGGAAGTGGACGAAAGTGGGGATGCCTTCCGGGGCATCCCCAAGATTTGACTTCTTGGTGTCCTTGGATTATCTTGGGTGTGCCATGGGCATCCCCAAGCTTAGGCTCTTACCATGCCTTGTTCCATGATCCATCAAAAGAATTCACCCAAAACTTGAAAACTTCACAACACAAAACTCAAAATATAAAACTCGTGAGCTCCGTTAGCGAAAGAAAACAAAAGACCACTTCAAGGTACTGTAATGAACTCATTATTTATTTATATTGGTGTTAAACCTACTGTATTCCAACTTCTCTATGGATTATAAACTATTTTACTAGCCATAGATTCATCAAAATAAGCAAACAACACACGAAAAACAGAATCTGTCAAAAACAGAACAGTCTGTAGTAATCTGTAGCTAGCGCAAGATCTGGAACCCCAAAAATTCTAAAATAAATTGCTGGACGTGAGGAATTTATCTATTAATCATCTGCAAAAATAATTAACCAAATATCACTCTTCAAATAAAAATGACAGCAGTTCTCGTGAGCGCTAAAGTTTCTGTTTTTTACAGCAAGTTCAACAAGACTTTCCCCAAGTCTTCCCAACGGTTCTACTTGGCACAAACACTAATTAAACACAAAAAAACACAACCAAAATAGAGGATAAATAATTTATTTATTACTAAACATGAGCAAAAGGCAAGGAATAAAAATAAAATTGGTTGCCTCCCAACAAGCGCTATCGTTTAACGCCCCTAGCTAGGCATAAAAGCGAGGATAGATCTAGGTATTGCCATCTTTGGTAGGCAATCCATAAGTGGCTCTCATCATAGTTTCATATGGTAATTTTATTTTCTTTCTTGGAAAGTGTTCCATGCCCTTTTTAATTGAAATTGAAACCTAATATTCCCTTCCTTCATATCAATAATCGCACCAACCGTTCTAAGGAAAGGTCTACCAAGAATAATAGGGCAAGAAGGATTGCAATCTATATCAAGAACAATGAAATATACGGGCACATAATTCCTATTTGCAACAATAAGAACATCATTAATCCTTCCCATAGGTTTCTTAATAGTGGAATCCGCAAGATGCAAGTTTAGAGAGCAATCATCAAAGTTACGGAAATCTAGTAGATCACACAAAGTCTTGGGAATAGTAGAGACACTAGCACCCAAATCACACAAAGCATAAAACTCATGATATTTAATTTTAATTTTAATAGTTGGTTCCCACTCATCATAGAGTTTTCTAGGGATAGAAACTTTCAACTCAAGTTTTTCTTCATAAGATTGCATCAAGGCATCAACAATATGTTCGGTGAAGGCTTTATTTTGACTATAAGCATGTGGAGAATTTAGAACGGATTTCAACAAGGAAATACAATCAATTAAAGAGCAACTTTCATAATTAAATTCCTTGAAATCCAATATAGTGGGTTTAGCAACATCTAGATTTTTATTTCTTTCAATCCCACTTTCATCAATTTCATCATTAAGATCTAAACACTCCGAATTTTTAGAATGCCTTCTAGGTAAAGGAACATCATATTCAGTTTCATCAAGATTCATATTGCAAAATAAAGATTTAATAGGAGACACATCAATAACTTTTAGATCTTCATCTTGATTTTCATAGGCATTGGAAGAACACGCTTTAATAAAGGCATCTTTGGAAGCACACATCCTAGCGGTTCTTTCCTTACACTCATCAATTGAAATTCTCATGGCTTTTAGAGACTCATTGATATCATGCTTAGGTGGAATAGATCTAAGTTTCAAAGAATCAACATCAAGAGCAATTCTATCAATGTTCCTAGCCAAATCATCAATCTTAAGCAATTTTTCTTCAATCATAGCATTAAAATTCTTTTGCGAAGAAATAAATTCTTTAATATTAGATTCAAAATCAGAGGGTATCTTATTATAATTTCCATAAGAGTTATTGTAGGAATTCCCATAATTATTAGAAGGATTACTAGGATATGGCCTAGGATTAAAATTCCCTTTATAAGCGTTGTTACCAAAATTATTCCTACCAACAAAATTCACATCCATAGATTCATTGTTATTCTCAATCAAAGTAGACAAAGGCATACCATTAGGATCAGAAGAAACACTTTTAGTAGCAAATAATTTCATAAGTTCATCCATCTTTCCACTCAACACATTAATTTCTTCTATCGCATGCACTTTTTTATTAGAAGATCTTTCAGTATGCCATTGAGAATAATTAACCATAATATTATCTAGGAGTTTAGTAGCATCTCCTAAAGTGATTTCCATAAAAGTGCCTCCCGCGGCCGAATCTAAAAGATTTCTAGAAGCAAAATTCAATCCGGCATAAATTTTTTGTATAATCATCCACAAATTCAAACCATGAGTAGGGCAATTACGTATCATTAATTTCATTCTCTCCCAAGCTTGTGCAACATGTTCATGATCAAGTTGTTTAAAGTTCATAATATCATTTCTAAGAGAGATGATCTTAGCAGGAGGAAAATATTTGGAGATAAAAGCATCTTTGCACTTGTTCCATGAATCAATACTATTCTTAGGCAAAGACGGAAACCAAGCTTTAGCACGATCTCTAAGCGAAAAAGGAAATAACTTTAATTTAACGACGTCATTATTGACATCTTTTTTCTTTTGCATATCACATAAATCAACGAAGCTATTCAGATGAGTAGTGGCATCTTCACTAGGAAGGCCAACGAATTGATCTTTCATAACAAGATTCAACAAAGCAGTATTAATTTCACAAGATTCAACATCGGTAAGAGGAGCAATCGGAGTGCTAAGGAAATCATTATTGTTGGTATTGGTGAAGTCACACAATTTAGTAGTATCTTGAGCCATCGCGACAAACAAGCAATCTAACACACGAGCAAACAAAAATCAAACGGGCAAAAAGAGGCAAATAGAGAGGGAGGATAGGGAGAGAGAGGGCGAATAAAACGGCAAGGGTGAATTGGGGGGAGAGGAAAACGAGAGGCAAATGGCAAATAATGTAATGCGAGAGATAGGGATTGTGATGGGTACTTGGTATATTGACTTTTTGCGTAGACTCCCCGGCAACGGCTCCAGAAATCCTTCTTGCTACATCTTGAGCTTGTGTTGGTTTTCGCCGAAGAGGAAGGGATGATGCAGCAGAGTAGCGTAAGTATTTCCCTCAGTTTTTGAGAACCAAGGTATCAATCCAGTAAGAGCCCACGCTCAAGTCCCTCGTACCTGCACAAAGCGATAGCTACTCGCAACCAACATGATTAGGGGTTGTCAAGCCCTTCATGGTCACTTACGAGAGTGAGATCTGATAGATATAATATTTTTGGTATTTTTGGTATAAAGATGCAAAGTAAAAAGTAAAGGCAAAGTAAAAAAGCAAAGCAAGATTAAAGTAATGGAGATTGATATGATGAGAATAGACCCAGGGCCATAGGTTTCACTAGTGGCTTCTCTCAAGAGCATAAGTATTCTACGGTGGGTGAACAAATTACTATTGAGCAATTGACAAAATTGAGCATAGTTATGAGAATATCTAGGCATGATCATGTATATAGGCATCATGTCCGTGACAAGTAGATTGAAACGATTCTGCATGTACTACTATTACTCCACTCATCGACCCTATCCAGCATGCATCTAGAGTATTAAGTTAAAAACAGAGTAACGCCTTAAGCAAGATGACATGATGTAGAGAGATAAATTCATGCAATATGAAAAAAAACCATCTTGTTATCCTCGATGGCAACGATACAATATGTGCCTTGCTGCCCCTTCTGTCACTAGGTAAGGACACCGCAAGATCGAACCCAAAGCTAAGCACTTCTCCCATGGAAAGAACTACCAATCTAGTTGGCCAAACCAAATGGATAATTCGAAGAGACTTGCAAAGATAATCAATCATACATAAAATAATTCGGAGAAGATTCAAATATTATTCATAGGTAGACTTGATCATAAACCCACAATTCATCGGTCTCAACAAACACACCGCAAAAGAAGATTACATCGAATAGATCTCCACAAGAGAGGGGGAGAACTTTGTATTGATATTCAAAGAGAGAGAAGAAGCCATCTAGCTACTAACTATGGACCCGAAGGTCTAAGGTAAACTACTACACTTCATCGGAGAGGATATGATGATGTAGAAGCCCTCCGTGATGACGGCCCTCTTCCGGCGGAGCTCCGGAACAGGCCCCAAGATGGGATCTGGTGGATATAGAAAGTTGTGGCGGTGGAATTAGGTTTTTGGCTCCTGTTCTGATCGTTTGGGGGTACGTGTGTATATATAGGAGGAAGAAGTACGCCGGAGGAGCAACGAGGGGCCCACGAGGCAGGGGCGCGCCCCCCACCCTCGTGACCGCCTCTTTTGTTCCTTGGAGCAGGGTCCAAGTCTCCTAGATCACGTTCGGTGAGAAAATCACGTTCCCGAAGATTTTATTCCCTTTGGACTCCATTTGATATTCCGTTTATCCGAAACACTGAAATAGGCCAAAAACAGCAATTCTGGGCTGGGCCTCCGGTTAATAGGTTAGTCCCAAAAATAATATAAAAGTGGAAAATAAAGCCTAATATAGTCCAAAACAGTAGATAATATAGCATGGAGCAATCAAAAATTATAGATACGTTGGAGACGTATCATTGAGCAACAAAGCGCGAATTTCGTCCATCCTTGCGTCATTCTCTTGCTTGTGATCGTCGAGCTTGTGGTGGAAGTAGTCCCTTGTACGTTGCTCAGAAAGTCGCAAGTCGGCGGCAAGGTTGTCGATGCGTTCACTCATAGCTTGTTGCTCTTGATTGAAAGCACGTTGTGCACCAAAGAGGTGGCTCTTGGTGACATAGGAGTTCATGTCGTCGTCGTGCTCAATGAAGAGTGGGTTGGTAGAAGTACTTGGCCTATCCATAATTCCAAGATAAACAATGTGAGTGGTAGAAAGAGAAGAACGAATACCAAATGTACCTTGACCTAAGTTGAAAGTGGATCGATGATCACTCCAATGCAGGACAAGGAAATAGCACAATTGGTACTAGCTCTTGTCGGTTTCTCACACCTACACAAGTAAAAGCTTTTGCTGGAGCTTGGTTAGGATGGTGGCACAAAATTTGATGCAATTGTAAGTGAGCTTCAATAATGTCGGAAAATATTCGCAAGATGTAATGTAATAAGTAGACCAAGCATATAAGGTACACGGAAACACGCACGCAAAAGATAAGTGGGGTTGGGCAACCAAGGGTGAGCCAAAATGTGGAATCCACAAAAATGCTCTTGTTGCACAACACTAGAGAGACGCTAGCACGATTGCACAATAGGCGGATACAAAGAACTTGTGCACAACCTACTTAGCAAAAATGCAATGACTTCTATCCCAAGTATGCTCTATGCCAGGTGTTTCTATGATATGATCCAAGATGATCGAGTATGACAATCTTAATGTAGTATGATGCGATGGTTCTTACTTAAAAGCTCTTTGCTTATCTTTCCCTTTTGTTTAAAGCTTGTTTGGCTCTTTGATGGTGGAGCTCTTTTCTCATGCAATGCTTGACGAACCAAGATAGCAATTGTGTATGCGATGACAACTTTGTGACACAAGCGATGATACCAATATACGCAACAACGATGTATGTATGCTATGGGAAGTATGATCACTAATGTGCACAAGTCTCATTGTCGGCAATACTCAATGGCTAGTCTCTATGGGTAAGCAACGCAAAGGAGTAAGGCTATGATGGCTATCAATGTAATGGCAAGAGTGATATGTCCAATACCAAGATGAGGTTACCGTTTCTTGCAGACGGTATGGTGTCAAAATGGTGGACCGAATACCAAATTGAGTCGAGGTGGTCATTGTTGATGACGCGTCCGTGGCGAAGATGAGCGGCGGTGATGTTGATGTCAAACCGTCCCTAAATAGCCGAAACACAAGTAGGACACGGTACCGCAACTCAAATTATCAAAGCAAAATTGGACCAAAATTGTCAGAGTTGGAGTTGGTAAGTGGTGGTTGTGTATGTGGTATATGGTGGAGGTATGCGGAAGTATATGTGGGCACCGGAACAAAATTTGGGGAAAATGGACGGAAAATGGGCGGTGGAGAGGAAGTGGTGCTGCCAGGGGCCGGACGTCCGGGGTCGTGGCCGGATGTCCGGGCTATCGGGCCGGATGTCCGGGCTCTGGATCCGTGGATGGATTCGAAGATCGTCGTGAGGAGAGGTCAAATTCGGGCAAAATTCGGAGAAATTTGTGGATGGAAATTGGGGGAAAGTGGATGGAAAGCTAGATCTACCTGCAACACACGAAATCCACGGATCAAATCCAACAAAACTTCATCACAAAACTTTTTGGGGCTATTTTTGGTGGGGAATTTTCGAATTTAGGACGAAATCAACAAAATTAGGCTAGAAAACACAAAGGTGGGGGGGGGGGGCTCTGAAATCGTGATCAACGTGGCTCATGATACCAAGATGATGTAGGGTAGGGACCCTATAGCCCGATCTTTCACGATAGGAGCGGATCCCGCGAAGAACACGAAGAACGCGAGGAGGGAAACGAGGGAAACACAAGATAAACACTAAACCAACAAGAACAAGTTACACATGCGCTAGATCCTCAAATACATAGAGTTCACACGGTACACAATCAACCTAGGACAATACAAGGGTAACGGTCTTCTCCGTGAGGAGGTCTTGTTGTTCTTCACTAAAGAGGGGTCTTGAATCCAAAGGGATCTTCTCCGAAGAGGCCGCGGTCTCTCACGAGTAGTAGATCTGATGTGGATGAGCAAAGCTCTATCTCTCAAATGAGCTATCACGACGCTAACCCTAGAAAGTTGGACGAGGTGGAGTATATATAGTCTAGGGGGGAGAAGGGGTACACGGGCCTCGGCCCTTCACTGTGCGCAGACATGGGAGGCCGTACGTCCGAGCGTCGGGCCGGATGTCCGGGCTTTCATGCGACGCCGGATGTCCGGGCTAGAGCGGCGGGCTTTGTCGTTCTCGGGTTCGGAGGGGTCTGGATTTCCGGGCTGGTGGCCGGATATCCGGGGGCTCGGGAAAGGCCGGATGTCCGGGCTGGCGAGGCCGGACGTCCGGGGCCTGTAGCTTCTGGCGGCTGCGCAGCTGTGGTGGGAGGAGCTCCAGGGGCCGGACGTCCGGGGTCGCGGCCGGACGTCCGGGGCCTGGGAGGTGTACTTAACTCCTTCTGATGGTTCTCTTCATCCTGAACTTGGGGACTTGTACATCTTCATGTGCATCTGTGGGAGGGTCCTCTTTGTACCTAATCATGCACAACAACTCGGACTTAGGTAGTAGCCATGTCTCATGCATATAAAGTGGAAGTTCGCAGAGGAGTGAGTTCACCTTATCTTCGATAGCCTTGGCTCGGGCTCTTGTCATTGGTCCAAGTGGTGTCGTTGGAGGTGTAGGTGCGTCCATGGGGATGATCATGGGATGCTCCGCATCACGTTTGCTTGCAAGCTTATGATGTGTATTACCGAGAGGGCCTAGAGATACCTCTCCGATACTCGGAGTGACAAATCCTAATCTTGATCTATGCCAACTCAACAAACACCTTCAAAGATACCTGCAGAGCATCTTTATAATCACCCAGTTATGTTGTGACGTTTGATAGCACACAAGGTATTTCTCTGGTATCCGGGAGTTGCATAATCTCTTAGTCGAAGGAATATGTATTTGACATGAAGAAAGCAATAGCAATAAAACTGAACGATCATTATGCTAAGCTAATGGATGAGTCTTGTCCATCACATCATTCCCCTAACGGTGTGATGCCGTTATCAAATGACAACACATGTCCATGGTTAGGAAAGTTTAACCATCTTTGATCAATGAGTTAGTCTAGTAGAGGCATACTAGGGACACAGTATTTGTTATGTATTCACACATGTATTTAAGTTTCCGATCAATACAATTCGAGCATGAATAATAAACCTTTATCATGAATAAGGAAATATGAAATAACAAATTTATTATTGCCTCTAGGGCATATTTCCTTCAATTGCTAACACTCACGAGATACTTATGAGATGAAAGTTTCAATCATACACATTGGAAGATAGGGGCTTATAGTTTCGCCTCCCAACCATTTACCTCAAGGGTAACGTCAATGAAAATAGTTTATGAACACCTACATCTGAGTGGATATATATATTTGGATCTTCCCCAACATATAGTACTTGCCAAAAAGAAAAAGTATAAAAAGGAGAGGCGATGATCACCATGACTCTTGTATAAAGGTAGAAGGTAAAAAGTAAAAGATAGGCCCTTCGCAGAGGGAAGTAGAGGTTGTCAGGCACTTTTATGGTTGGGTGCACAAAATCTTAATGCAAAAGAATGTCACTTTACATTGCCGCTTGTGATAAAGAACTTCATTATGCAGTCCATCGCTTTTATTTCTTCCCTATCACAAGTTCGTATAAAGCTTATTTTCCGCACACTAAAAGATCATACATATTTAGAGAGCAATTTTTATTGCTTGCACCGATGACAACTTACTTGAAGGATCTTACTCAATCCACAGGTAGGTATAGTGAATTCTCATGGAAAAACTGGGTTAAGGGATTTTGGATGCACAAGTAGTATCTCTACTTGGTGCAGAAGATTTGGCTAGCACGGGATGAGAAGCAAGCTCAACATGCTGTAGGATCCACGACAATATAACTTCTATTCGGATATAAGGAAACATAACCTATTATGTTGTCTTCCTTGTCCAACATCAACCTTTTAGCATATTATATTTTAATGAGTGCTCACAATCACAAAAGATATCCAAGATAGCATATTTATATGTGAGACCTCTCTTTCTTTAGTACTTCCTATTAATTGGAACAATGACCAAAACTATGTTTGTCAACTCCCAACAAATTTTATGCGACATACTTCTTATATGTGAAGTCATCACTTCCCATAAGATTATTATATAATCTTTTTATTTCTTTCATCTCTATTTATTCTCAAGATCAAAGCAAGAAAGCAAAGCCCTCAACTCAAAACTAATCTTTATTATATAACTCTCGGACTCGATTACATAGAGGGAATACAAAGCAAAACTCAAAGCTAGATCATACTAAAAACTCTACTCTACTAAACCAAGATATAACCAAAAGGATCAAACTAATAAAATGATAAAGGTAAAGATGTGATGGTGATACGATATCGGGGCATCTCCCCCAAGATTGGCACAAGCCAAGGGGAGTGCCCATACCCATGTACTCAAGTTTCCTTTGTTGGAGGTGGTGATGATGGAGTTGATGATGTTGTGGGCTTGTCCTCCATCTTCTAGGGCATAGGTTCACCATCATAGAAAGATGAACGAGTCTATGAAATCCTCAAATCTGCAGGCAAACTCATACTCTTAAATCTATATTCATACTCACAGTTATGGTTCTGCAGGTCATAGATCTGGGCTTGAAGATGCTCGATTTTCTCATGAAGCTTGAAGATGGGCTTCCCAATCTCACTAGCATCCAGTTTGTGGTCACGGGTAAAATCCATGATCATGGAGTGATTGGAGTTGAGTCCGCGCTCCGCCATCCCTTTGCACTTGAACACCTCTTGCTCCACCGCTTCGAGCCTGGACTCCACGCTTTTGGCCCTCCTTGGCCCTTGAACATCTCGGATATGAAGCACCCCCTCATGCATCTCGATTGTTTGAGGGTGTTGCAGCACCTCCGCAAGGTACAGGTTGATGACCTTCTCAAAGAAATTGTCCTTGGGGGTGCTTGGAGACTGAGGGAGTCCTGGACTAAGGGGTCCTTGGGCGTCCGGACTGTTAGCCATGATACGAAGACCAGAGACTGTACCCGTGTCCGGATGGGACTTTCCTTGGCGTGGAAGGCAAGCTTGGCGGACAACTATGTAGATTACTTTCTCCGTAACCGACCTTGTGTAACCCTAGGTCCCTCCCGTGTCTATATAAACCGGAGGGCTAGGTCCGTAGATAGGCCGAATACTCATTACCATAGCCATACAAGCTAGACCTCTAGGGTTTAGCCATTACGATCTCGAGGTACATCAACTCTTTTAATACTCATATTAATCAATATCAATCAAGCAATACATAGGGTATTACCTCCATAGAGAGGGCCCGAACCTGGGTAAACATCGTGTCCCCTGTCTCCCGTTACCATCGACCTAAGACGCACAGTTCGGGACCCCCTACCCAAGATCCGCCGGTTTTGACACCGACATTGGTGCTTTCATTGAGAGTTCCACTGTGCCATCGACGACAGGATCAATGACTCGCCTTGTCCTTAAAGTCAATATTACTACCGGAGGAGAATTGGCCCAAGGCCAAACCCTCTGGTTGGGCAGCTTTACGATGACCGCCCGTTCGACCGTTAAGTCGATGATGACCTCTCGGACCATCGAAAATCCTCTTCGTATCGATCCCAAACACTCCAAGGAGATGGATCCGGCGAAGTTTTCGTGTTTAAACGAGCTCCTTGATCGTATCGCCACCCTAGGAATTGCCACAAATTATGATCGGATCGGGCTTAAACCCGACCAAAGAGAAGTCAAATATCCACCGATCACCCACCAGATAGCGGTAGTCGAGGAGCAAGACGACAACTCTTCCCCTATACGGAAGACGGACTACGTCCGGATTGCCGACCCTATAGAGCCGGATACCCACCGCAAAAGGAGGTGACCGGCCTTCTGAACATAGAATCAAATGATGGGTAAAGGCAACCAGAAGATACTCCGGAGCCCGGATTGTTAAGTCTGGAAAAACTTCAGACTCCGGGTCATCGATCGGGTCAGGGTCCAAATCCAATTCCACCCACCCACCCAGACATAAGCGCTCTCACGACCATACAACAGCAGTCTCAGGAAACGGTCCACCACTTCTGGGCCAGATTCCTCCTTGTCAAGGACAAGGTTAAAGATTGCCACGGCGAGGACGCGATATCAGTGTTCCGCAACAAATTGCAAGAACGAAGGAATCCTCAATGCTATTAATCGCCACCGCATACCACACTTCATTGACTTGGCAACTATCGTACAGAAGTACAACACAATGGAAAGCGCCTGGAGGGATCAGGCAGCTTGTCGGGAGCCATCAGTCCTAACTCAACCACTAGTCCAGGCGAAAAGGGCGCATTCCAGTAAACGCACCCAGTCCAATAGCCAAGAAATACAAACCCATTATGCGGCGCGGAACTGTTCTGGAGGGATGGCTCGATGGCCCATGCAAAATACACACAACACCAGATACCATACCAACCCACAACCTTAGAGCATGTTGGATACTCCGGCAGGTAGCCAAAAGCGGCGAGGACATCCTTACCAAGAACACCCTGATAACCCACAAGTATAGGGGATCGCAACAGTTTTTGAGGGTAGAGTATTCAACCCAAATTTATTGATTCGACACAAGGGGAGCCAAAGAATATTCTCAAGTATTAGCAGTTGAGTTGTCAATTCAACCACACCTGGAAACTTAATATCTGCAGCAAAGTATTTAGTAGCAAAGTAATATGATAGTAGTGATAACGGTAACAAAAAGGTAACAGTAGTAAAAGTAATGTTTTTGGTATTTTGTAATGATGATAGCAATAGCAATGGAAAAGTAAATAAGCGAAGAACAATATAGTGAAAGCTCAAAGGCAATGGATCAGTGATGGAGAATTATGCTGGATGCGGTTCATCATGTAACAGTCATAACCTAGGGTGACACAGAACTAGTTCCAGTTCATTGATATAATGTAGGCATGTATTCCGAATATAGTCATACGTGCTTATGGAAAAGAACTTGCATGACATCTTTTGTCCTACCCTCCCGTGGCAGCGGGGTCCTTACGGAAACTAAGGGATATTAAGGCCTCCTTTTAATAGAGAACCGGAACAAAGCATTAACACATAGTGAATACATGAACTCCTCAAACTACGGTCATCACCGGTAAGTATCCCGATTATTGTCACTTCGGGGTTAACAGATCATAACACATAATAGGTGACTATAGACTTGCAAGATAGGAGCAAGAACACTCATATATTGAAAAACATAATAGGTTCAGATCTGAAATCATGGCACTCGGGCCCTAGTGACAAGCATTAAGCATAGCAAATTCATAGCAACATCAATCTCAGAACATAGTGGACACTAGGGATCAAACCCTAACAAAACTAACTCGATTACATGATAGATCCCATCCAACCCATCACCGTCCAGCAAGCCTACGATGGAATTACTCACGCACGGCGGTGAGCATCGTGAAATTGGTGATGGAGGATGGTTGATGATGACGATGGCGATGGATTCCCCTCTTCAGAGCCCCGAATGGACTCCAAATCAGCCCTCCCGAGAGGTTTTAGGGCTTGGCGGCGGCTCCGTATCATAAAACACGATGATTTCTTCTCTCTGATTTTTTTCTCCCTGAAACACAATATATAGAGTTGGAGTTGGAGTCGGAGAGTCAACAGGGGCCCACGAGGTAGGGGCGCGCCCCCACCCTTGTGGAGAGGTGGTGGGCCCCTGGTCTTTATCTTTTGCAGGTATTTTTCTTATTTTCTGAAAAGTGGCTCCAATGAAGTTTCAGGTCATTCCGAGAATGTTTGCTCCTGCACATAAATAACACCATGGTAATTCTGCTGAAAACAGCGTCAGTCCGGGTTAGTTCCATTCAAATCATGCAAGTTAAAGTCCAAAACAAGGGCAAAAGTCTTTGGAAAAGTAGATACGTTGGAGAAGTATCAACTCCCCCAAGCTTAAAACTTTGCTTGTCCTCAAGCAATTCAGTTGACAAACTGAAAGTGATAAAGAAAAACTTTTACAAACTCTGTTTGCTCTTGTTGTTGTAAATATGTAAAGCCAGCATTCAAGTTTTCAGCAAAGATTATAACTAACCACATTCACAATAGCGCATAGGTCTCAAGTTTACTCATATCAATAGCATAATCAACTAGCGAGCCATAATAATAAATCTCGGATGACAACACTTTCTCAAAACAATCATAATATGATATAACAAGGTGGTATCTCGCTAGCCCTTTATGAGACCGCAAAACATAAATGCAGAGCACCTTTAAAGACCAAGGACTGACTAGACATTGTAATTCATGGTAAAAGAGATCCAGTCAAGTCATACTCAATGTAAACTAACAGTAATGAATGCAAATGACAGCGGTGCTCTCCAACTGGTGCTTTTTAATAAGAGGATGATGACTCAACATAAAAGTAAATAGATAGGCCCTTCGCAGAGGGAAGCAGGGATTTGTAGAGGTGCCAGAGCTCGGTTTTGAAATAGAGGTGAATAATATTTTGAGCGGTATACTTTCATTGTCAACATAACAACTAAGAGATGGCAATATCTTCCATGCTACACACATTATAGGTGGTTCCCAAACAGAATGGTAAAGTTTATACTCCCCTTCCGCCAACAAGCATCAATCCATGGCTTGCTCGAAACAACGAGTGCCTCCAACTAACAAGAGTCCAAGGGGGAGTTTTTTGCAATTATTTTGATTTAGTTTGCATAAAGCATGGGACTGGGCATCCCGATGACTAGCCATTTATCTCGTGAGTGAGGAGCGGAGTCCACTCCTCTTGAGAATAACCCGCCTAACATGGAAGATACGGACAACCCTAGTTGATATATGAGCTATTCGAGCATACAAAACAGGATATTTATTTGAAGGTTTAGAGTTTGGCACATACAAATTTACTTGGAACGACAGGTAGATACCGTATATAGGTAGGTATAGTGGACTCATATGGAATAACTTTGGGGTTTAAGGGATTGGATGCACAAGCAGTATTCCCGCTTAGTACAGGTGAAGGCTAGCAAAAGACTGGGAAGCGACCAGCTAGAGAGCGACAACAGTCATGAACATGCATTAAAATTAATCAACACCGAATGCAAGCATGAGTAGGATATAATCCACATGAACATAAATATCGTGAAGGCTACGTTGATTTTGTTTCAACTACATGCGTGAACATGTGCCAAGTCAAGTCACTTAAATCATTCAGAGGAGGATACCACCCTATCATACCACATCATAACCATTTTAATGGCATGTTGGCACGCAAGGTAAACCATTATAACTCATAGCTAATCAAGCATGGCATAAGAAACTATGATCTCTAGTTGTCATTGCAAACATGTTTATTCGTAATAGGCTGAATCAGGAACGATGAACTAATCATATTTACAAAAACAAAAGAGGTCGAGTTCAAACCAGCTTTTCTCATCTCAGTCAGTCCATCATATATCGTCATAATTTCCTTTCACTTGCACGACCGAATAGTGTGAATAATAATAATAGTACACGTGCATTGGACTAAGCTGGAATCTGCAAGCATTCAATAAATAGGAGAAGACAGGGCAATATGGGCTCTTTTGTCAGATCAACAAGTATGCATATAAGAGCCACTTCAACAATTTAATTATGGTCTTCTCCTATCGACCCCCAAAGAAAAGAAAATAAATAAAACTATTTACATGGGAAAGCTCCCAACAAGCAAAAAGAAGAACAAGAAATATTTTTGGGTTTCTTTTTAATTACTACTACAAGCATGGAAATTAAACTAACTAAAAGCTACACTAATTTTTTTGGTTTTTCTTAAGGTTTATTAAACACACAAGAAGAAAGCATAAAAAAGGAAATAAACTAGCATGGATGATACAATGAAAAAGTATGAGCACTGACATCTAGCAATGAGTGTGTGAGCATAAATGTAATGTCGGTGGGAAATACGTACTCCCCCAAGCTTAGGCTTTTGGCCTAAGTTGGTCTATGGCCACGGCTGGCCTGGCGGATATCCATAATAGTAGCTGGGGTCGTACTGCGATGCAGCGACTATTGCCTGCTGAGCTGCAGCGTGGCGATGAGCAGCCTCCTCTCTCCTCTTGTACTCACCTGCCTCCTCTCTGGTAATAGTATATCCTCCTCTTTCCTGATAATCAAAGAAGGCAGGAGCAGGGAGAGTAATACGGACAGCACGGCGTCTGTCAAAGATTAGTCGATACTAGAAAGGTGATTCGTTCCTCTCGACAAACTGGTGGTGAACTATAGCATTAAAATCTAGATAAGCAGTAGGTAATTCAATATCA
Organism: Triticum urartu; assembly: GCF_003073215.2. NCBI lineage: Eukaryota > Viridiplantae > Streptophyta > Magnoliopsida > Poales > Poaceae > Triticum > Triticum urartu. The sequence continues at coordinate 267,991,100 of NC_053026.1, read as the reverse complement.
TCTTCGCGTATGGCTATACCAAGAAAATTAGCTATGCGGGTTGCATAAATTCCACCAAAGAAATCTCCATTAAGTCTATTAAGATGCAACCTACGTGCAACAATGGCTCCCAAATTATATGATTTGTCTCCTAACACAACACTCCTAAGAATACTAAGATCGGGGACACACATGTGACATGCCTCATCTTTACCATTAATGCATCTACCTATGAAGAGAGCAAAATAATGTATGGCAGGAAAGTGAATGCTCCCTATGGTAGCTTGTGTAATATCTCTAGATTCTCCCACAGTTATGCTAGCAAGAAAATCTCTAAATTCAGATTTGCGAGGATCCCTTATACTACCCCATTATGGAAGTTTGCATGCAGTGGTAAAATCCTCTAAGTCCATAGTGTAAGAATTATCATAAAGATCAAACAGGATAGTTGGAGAACTTTTATTTTTGAGGTATTTTTATATTGCACGGGTAATCAGATAACAGACAGAAAAATATTTATTTTTATTTTATTTAATATAAATAACAGAAAGTAAAAGTGGGGTACAGAAGGTTGTGCCTTCTAGTTTCATCCATCTCATGATCATCAAAAGGAATCCTCTAACAAGGTTGATCAAGTCTTGTTAACGAACTCATTCCGAATAACATGGAACCGAAGAAATTTCGAATAACACTATGTTACCTCAACGGGGATATGCACATCCCCAATAATAAGAATATCATATTTCTTCTTGACAGTAGGAAGAGGAAATTCAAAACCTCCAAATATAATCGATGAACTTGAGGTTGATACTATGAACTTGAGGTTGTTTCCTCGGAAAGTGTACCGTATGCTCATTACCATTAACATGAAAAGTGATATTGCCTTTAGTGCAATCAATAACAGCCCCTGCAGTATTCAAAAAGGGTCTTCCAAGAATAATAGACATACTATCGTCCTCGAGAATATCAAGAATAACAAAGTCCGTTAAAATAGTAACGTTTGCAACTACAACAGGCACATCCTCACAAATACCGACAGGTATAGCAGTTGATTTATTAGCCATTTGCAAAGATATTTCAGTAGGTGTCAACTTATTCAAATCAAGTCTACGATATAAAGAGAGAGGCATAACACTAACACCGGCTCCAAGATCACATAAAGCAGTTTTAACATAATTTCTTTTAATAGAGCATGGTATAGTGGGTACTCCTGGATCTCCATGTTTCTTTGGTATTCCACCCTTAAAAGTATAATTAGCAATCATGGTGGAAATTTCAGCTTCCGGTATCTTTCTTTTATTTGTAATTATATCTTTCATGTACTTAGCATAAGGATTGGTTTTGAGCATATCAGTAATCGCATACGCAAAAAGATAGGTCTAATCAGTTCAGCAAAGCGCTCAAAATCCTCATCATCCTTTTTCTTAGATGGTTTGGGAGGAAAAGGCATGGGTTTCTGAACCCATGGTTCTCTTTCTTTACCATGTTTCCTAGCAACAAAGTCTTTTTTATCATAACGTTGATTCTTTGATTGTGGGTTATCAAGATCAACATCAGGTTCAATTTCTATATCATTATCATTACTAGGTTGAGCATCATCATGAACATTATTATTAACATTATCACTAGTTTCAGGTTCATTACCAGATTGTGTTTCAGCATCAGAAATAGAAATATCATTTGGATTCTCAGGTGTTTCAACAATAGGATCACTAGAAGCATGCAAAGTCCTATCATTTTTCTTTTTCTTATTTTTAGAAGAACTAGGTACATCTATATTATTTCTCTGAGAATCTTGCTCAATTCTCTTAGGGTGGCCTTCAGGATACAAAGGTTCCTAAGTCATTCTACCAGTTCTAGTAGCCACTCTAACAGCATTATCATTATTCTTATTATTCAATTCATTGAGCAAATCATTTTGAGCTTTAAGTACTTGTTCTACTTGAGGGGTAACCATAGAAGCATGTTTACTAATAAGTTTAAGTTCACCTTTGACATTAGCCATATAATCACCCAAGTGTTCAAGCATATTTGAATTGTATTTCAATTGTCTACCAAAGTAAGCATTAAAGTCTTCTTGCTTAGCCATAAATTTATCAAACTCATCTAAGCATGGGCTAGCAAATTTAGTAAATGGGATTTCAGCTTTATCATATCTATAGAGAGAATTTACCTTTACTACCTGTGTCGTGTTATCAATACCATGAGTTTCTTCAATAGGAGAAGGATTTGGATTATATGTTTCTTCAACATGCGGTAAATTAAGACCGTGTATTTCTTCAATAGGAGGTAAATTCTTAACATCTTCAGCTTTAATACCTTTTTATTTCATAGATTTCTTTGCCTCTTGCATATCTTCAGGACTGAGAAATAGAATACCACTCTTCTTCGGAGTTGGTTTAGGAATAGGCTCAGGAATTGGCTCCGGAGGTGTCCAATTATTTTCATTTGTCAACATATTATTCAATAGAATTTCAGCTTCATCTGGTGTTCTTTCCCTGAAAACAGAACCAGCACAACTATCCAGGTAATCTCTGGAGGCATCGGTTAGTACATTATAGAAGATATCAAGTATTTCATTTTTCTTAAGAGGATGATCAGGCAAAGCATTAAGTAATTGGAGAAGCCTCCCCCAAGCTTGTGGGAGACTCTCTTCTTCAATTGCACAAAATTATATATATCCCTTAAAGCAGCTTCTTTCTTATGAGCAGGGAAATATTTAGCAGAGAAGTAATAAATCATATCCTGGGGACTACGCACACAACCAGGATCAAGAGAATTAAACCATATCTTAGCATCGCCCTTTAATGAGAATGGAAATATTTTAAGGATGTAAAAGTAACGAGTTCTCTCATCTTTAGTGAATAGGATGGCTATATCATTCAACTTAGTAAGATGTGCCACAACAGTTTCAGATTCATAACCATGAAAAGGATCAGATTCAACCAAAGTAATTATATCAGGATCAATAGAGAATTCATAATCCTTATCGGTAACAAAGATAGGTGAAGTAGCAAAAGCAGGGTCAGGTTTCATTCTAGCATTTAGAGATTGCTTACTCCATTTAGCTAATAACCTTTTGAGTTCATTTCTATTTTTGAAGCTAAAATAGCGAAAGAAGCTTCTTGATCAAAAACACAACCCTTAGGAATAACAAGTGATTCTTCATCATCACTTTCATCAGTATCATCAGATTCAATATTTTCAATCTCTAGCCCTAGCAATTTATTCATCAAGAAAATCACTAAGTGGCACAGTAGTATTAGGCATAGAGGTAGTTTCATCATAATTATCATGCATAGCAGAAGTGGCATCATAAATAACATGCGACATATATGAACGAATAGAAGAAGCAGGTGTAGGTGTCACAAGCTTACTCAAAGCAGAAGGCGAATCAAGTGCAGAGCTAGATGGCAGTTCCTTACCTCCCCTCGTAGTTGAGGGATAGATCTTGGTTTTTGGATCTCTTAAGTTCTTCATAATGATAAACAGATATATATCCCAAGTGACTCAAAGAATAGAGCTATGCTCCCTGGAAACGGCACCAGAAAATAGTCTTGATAACCCACAAGTATAGGGGATCGCAACAGTTTTTGAGGGTAGAGTATTCAACCCAAATTTATTGATTCGACACAAGGGGAGCCAAAGAATATTCTCAAGTATTAGTAGCTGAGTTGTCAATTCAACCACACCTGGAAACTTAATATCTGCAGCAAAGTATTTAGTAGCAAAGTAATATGATAGTAGTGATAACGGTAACAAAAGGTAACAGTAGTAAAAGTAATGTTTTTGGTATTTTGTAGTGATGATAGCAATAGCAACGGAAAAGTAAATAAGCGGAGAACAATATAGGGAAAGCTCGTAGGCAATGGATCAGTGATGGAGAATTATGCCGGATGCGGTTCATCATGTAACAGTCATAACCTAGGGTGACACAGAACTAGCTCCAGTTCATTGATATAATGTAGGCATGTATTCCGAATATAGTCATATGTGCTTATGGAAAAGAACTTGCATGACATCTTTTGTCCTACCCTCCCGTGGCAGCGGGGTCCTTACGGAAACTAAGGGATATTAAGGCCTCCTTTTAATAGAGAACTGGAACAAAGCATTAACACATAGTGAATACACGAACTCCTCAAACTATGGTCATCACCGGTAAGTATCCCGATAATTGTCACTTCGGGGTTAATGGATCATAACACATAATAGGTGACTATAGACTTGCAAGATAGGATCAAGAACACTCATATATTGATGAAAACGTAATAGGTTCAGATCTAAAATCATGGCACTCGGGCCCTAGTGACAAGCATTAAGCATAGCAAAGTCATAACAACATCAATCTCAGAAGATAGTGGACACTAGGGATCAAACCCTAACAAAACTAACTCGATTACATGATAGATCCCATCCAACCCATCACCGTCCAGCAAGCCTACGATGGAATTACTCACGCACGGCGGTGAGCATCATGAAATTGGTGATGGAGGATGGTTGATGATGACGATGGCGATGGATTCCCCTCTCCGGAGCCCCGAACAGACTCCAAATCAGCCCTCCCGAGAGGTTTTAGGGCTTGGCGGCGGCTCCGTATCGTAAAACGTGATGACTTCTTCTCTCTGTTTTTTTCTCCCTGAAACACAATATATAGAGTTGGAGTTGGAGTCGGAGAGTCAACAGGGGGCCCACGAGGTAGGGGGCGTGCCCCCCACCCTCGTGGAGAGGTGGTGGCCCCCCTGGCCTTCATCTTTTGCAGGTATTTTTCTTATTTTTTGAAAAGTGGCTCTGTGAAGTTTCAGGTCATTTCGAGAACGCTTGCTCCTGCACATAAATAACACCATGGTAATTCTGCTGAAAACAGCGTCAGTCTGGGTTAGTTCCATTCAAATCATGCAAGTTAAAGTCCAAAACAAGGGCAAAAGTGTTTGGAAAAGTAGATACGTTGGAGACGTATCACACCCCAGAGCAACACCCTCCAGAAGACGATGACCCCAGAGTACTGACGGTCTTTGAGACATTCGCTTCAAACAATAAGCGCAAAAGGGCACTTCACGGCCTTGCCAAAGTGTGTCAAATTGCCATAGTAAACCCTTGGAATGACACGGCTATAACCTTTAATGCCGGCGACGAACCAAAATACAGGACAGTCCGAGCACCAGCCGCTTTAGTCCCCAGTCCCATCGTGGACGGCTTTCGACTCACCAAGGTCCTCATGGACGGTGGCAGCGGACTAAACCTCATCTATGAGGATACACTCCACAAAATGGAAATAGACAGGAGCCGCATCAAGCAAAGTAGCACGACCTCCCGAGGCGCGGTGTGCGGAAAAAATCACACTTGACGTGGTATTCGGCACACCGGAGAATTATCAGTATAAAGAAATCACCTTCCAAGTGGCTCCTTTCAGTAGCGGATACCACACCCTGTTGGGGCGGGATGCTTTTACACGCTTCCAAGCTATACCTCATTACGGGTATATAAAGCTCAAAATGCCCGGACCAAACGACATAATAACTCTTGTCAGTGATCCGGAGATAGCACTCCGCGCCGAAAACAAAACTGCATCCCTGGCCCTTGAGGCATTATCTAAAGCCCCCACGGATGAAGAATTAACCGCACTATGCTCCACAGTGGATAGGGACAATGTGATCTTAGACAAACGACCCAAATCCACCTCCTTCAAACCGGCAGAAGAAATAGTCAAATTCCAGGTCCACCCAACGGACCCCAAGAAGACAACATCTATTGGAGCACAACTAGACCCAACGGTCTACGCCACACTAAGGGATTTCCTTCGTGAAAACTGGGATATATTCGCCTGGCACCCTTCTGACATGCCTGGAATCCCACATGAGCTGGCCGAACATAGCCTTAATATCTTAAAGGGATACAAACCAATCAAACAAGCACTGCGGCGCTTTTCCGAGCCCAAACGCCAAGCTATGGGGAGGAGCTGGCCAAGCTAATTGAGGCTGGATTCATTAGAGAAATAAAGCATCTGGACTGGCTAGCAAACCTGGTGATGGTACCAAAGAAGGAGAAATCCTGGCGGTTGTGCATCGATTTTAAAGACCTCAATAAGGCTTGCCCTAAGGATCCTTTCCCCCTCCCCTGCATTGACCAAATCATCGATGCTACCGTAGGACACGACTCACTGTGCTTCCTTGATGCATATTCCGGATACCATCAAATCAAAATGAAGGAGTCCGATCAAGCTGCAACAACATTCATTACCCCATATGGGCTATTCTTCTTCAACACCATGCCCTTCGGGCTCAAGAACGCCGGCGCCACATACTAACACATGATTCAAACATGCCTGGAGAAACAGATCGGCAAGATAGTTGAAGCTTATGTGGACGACGTCGTCATCAAAACTAGGTGCGTCGAAACACTAATAGATGATTAACGTCTCACATTTGATAACCTCCGCACGTATGAAATTAAGCTCAATCTAGAAAAGTGCGTTTTCGGCGTCCCCGCTGGAAAACTGTTGGGCTTCATCGTTTCCAATAGGGGAATTGAAGCAAATCCAGCCAAAATCCGAGCTCTGTCACAATTGGCTACGCCAACAGACCTTAAACAAGTCCAAAAGCTTGCGGGTTGTGTGGCAGCTCTAAGCCGCTTTATCTTCAGATTGGGAGAAAAGGCACTGCCACTCTATCGCCTTCTACGGCAAACCGATCACTTCGAGTGGACGGACGCGGCAACAGCTGGACTGGAGGAAATAAAAACCCTTCTTGCGAGCAACCCAATCCTGGCCACGCCGAACATCGGTGAACCGATGTTATTATACATATCGACAACACATCAGGTGGTGAGCGCCGTGCTCGTCGTTGGACGAGAACAGGACGGACACAAATTCCCGCTTCAGAAGCCAGTATACTACGTATCCACTATCCTTACACCATGCAAATCCCAATACCCCCATTATCAAAAGATAGCATACGCGGTCTTCATGGCATCCCGAAAGCTCCGTCACTACTTTCAGGAGTGTTCGATCACGGTGGCTTCCGAAGTACCACTCAATGACATTATAAACAACCGCGATGCCATGGGCCGGATTGCCAAATGGGCCATTGAGCGGATCCAGCTCCCAAGGCCGATGGGTGGCTTCCTCCGTTACAGAGGAGGATATTGCAAAGCTTCGGGCAGCCAGATATCTGGCTGCAGAGATCCACCACCGGCTTCCTACTCAAGGACAAGTTATTCCGACCCCCAGATCCGGCAAGAGGGTTGTGTTCATCCCCCACTTCCTTCGGGGGTTAGGGTTTGCGCTTCACCCCTTCGTCTGGGGCTAATGTTTTATTATGGACTAGATTTTCACGACCTTGCCCCGGACTGGATTCTCCATGTCTCGGTGTTTATCATTACATGCGAGCCCTTCCTTAGAATCCCCCCACACTTTGGCTTATGGCTCAAGACCTTTAGTGTGAAATTGAAGATAGCCGACGGGGAACAAGTGGAGTGCGGCGATGCTACAATCAGCCAACTCGCCAACACTCCCTGGCCAAAAGGTTCCTTTACCGAGACTTCCAATTACTGGCAGCGGGAGTGGTTTTACATTAAAGAGCCCCGCAGTACTAAGTGGGTTGCTGCACCCACTTTCCGTCCTAGCCCACCGTCATAGCTTGCATCATGGGTCAACAAGGGGCTGGACTGGGGATCGGTTGATGAAGTGCGGACCTTACAAAGCCGCATCCGAACCCTCCTCGAGAGAGATATCAATATCGATCTCGTTAGCGTGATTCAAGTGATGTTAGTCCGCCGAACCTTGCCCTGCCAGCACAGGCCTCGCCGCATGTGGGAATTTAATCCAGAAGGACCACAGATCCTCCAACACTTCTTCGGCGCCACACATGAAGGGATGTGGAAGTTATTTTTCGAGAAGCGGAAACATTGGCTGGATACCGCTGAGGATGCTGGCCTCAACTGTAATCGTCCGGATACCCCAGTAAGCTCTTGGCTCTCAAATACTTTGCGGTCATGCATACAATAATATGATACTGAGCAGGCTATCTTTTTTCCAGGGCTGGATAAAGAAGGCGGAACTGATTATGTGTTCGGCCCCTCTATCCGAGGGTCCAGTGAATCATGTCCTAACAAGGATGCTGTCCCTAGCACCATACCAGATGCCGGAGAAGGAGGACGAGGCGGAGGACAAGAGGGCCAAGGACGGCCTCTATTCCTAAGGGACCTCGGACTTTATGTCCGGAGGAATAAAAATCCCCTCGTCCAAAGACAAAAGCAAAGGGGGGCCACTATCTCTTTCCCTCCCAATAAGAAGAGGGCCGTCTCCAAAGATTGGGAGAATCAGGCTCCTAAGAGAGGCAAGATGCCTCTGGGAGGCGGCCCGGGCCTGGAGGACGTCAAAGCACAGTCTCATGACGAGGAGGAGCCTCCGTCCCAATCGTAAGTGAACAAGGCTGTTCTAAACATATCCCGTTCTTTTCATATGATGCCTGAAATATACATTTTTTGCAGCCCAGCGCGCAGTCCCCTTCAACAATCCTCTTCCTCGGGGGACCTTCTCCTGGAGATGATGGAAAGAGAGACACCCCCACCGGCCTCTCCATCCAATAGGGCAGACGATCTTGAGGTGTCGTCGTGGAGGGTCTCCCCCGACCAACAAGTGGTGCAAGGGATGACGAAGATGTTATACGAAGGTGATACTTCGGCGGCCCAGGGTCCGGGGAACAAAAATGAAGACCCCGAACAGTCTGGAATGCAGCCGGATACAAATAAACGGGTCCCTTCAAAGGGTGACCGTACTTCTGCGGCTGCCTCCAGAGATCCAGAGGCGCCGGATATCTTGACGAACATGCTGCGGCAGGCGTCCGTTTCAGAGGAACATCGTACCTTGATGGGTACGTTGGTTGAAAAGGTCCTATCCGCAAAGAGCGGATTGGATGAGGACTTTGTGAGCCTGCTGAGAGGCTTCGAGGTCTGTAATGTAACATGTGCAATTGTGTTTTATTCAATACACCTGTGTATAGACAGTAGCTCCTGAGACTCCGGTTGGCTTCCCATGGGAGGCGAACAGAGGATCAAGAAGAAATTTTGGAGGACTAATCTGATTAACTTTGAACACAGGCTGCTTCCCCTGGCTACTTCCCGGACTGCGGCTATTGCCGAACTACAACAGAAGCTTGATGTGGCCGGGGATGACATTACGTTGATCAATATGCGTCTTGACGAGTCGCAAGGTATGTATTCGGAGCAGCCTCTGTACATACATTTTTGTGATATAAGCATAACGCTGAAAGCTGTACCTAGCTGCAGATGGTGCTGTCGCCGTTGAAATTCTTCGGGCTGAGCTAGCCTAGTGTAGTAATGCGGCTGGTGAGAAGGCATCGGCTGAGTTAGAAGCCGAACAGGCTGCTCGGTGTCAAGATGAGGAGAAGATATCCATGATGGCGCTTGAGCTAAAAAGTGCTGCTAGCCGCTGTGAGCTCCTTGAGAAGGAGAAAGAAGCCAAAACGGCTGAAATTGAAAAGGCTTTACGAGAAGAAAGAGAAGCGCGGTCTGAATCCAGAGCGGCCCATGAGGAGATCCAGCAAGTTGGGGAGATTGCGGCTGGTAAGCCATTTCTGCTACAGGCTAAGTTCGGCGATCCGAACTATGCTCAGCTGAACCAATTGTGGAGTTCTCCGAACGAGTTTTTAGACTTGCCGAAGAGTTCTTCCGCTGCGGCGCAGTATTATCAGGCGCGAGAGGGGTACGCAACGGAGAAGCTTTTCTGGTCACAGTTCGGCGCCTCGAAGCGCCCCCTGTTGCTGAATGAGCAGATGTCCCAGTGGGCCGAGCTTCATAGGATATCCGGTGCTGCTATGAAGAACGTCATAATCTGGTTATGGACACTTGAGCCTGTTCCGAATAGTTACTTTGGCTTGGTGCAGCGGCTTGTTGACGCAGTGCCGCGTATCGACGCTGTGAAGCGATCGATGTGCATTGAGGGTGCACGGATGGCTTTTGCCCGAGTCAAGAAATCTTGAGGGAACATGAAGGCCATCGGTGTTGCGGTGAAGAGTCCACACAAGGGCAAGGACCGCCACGAACCAGAGCATTATTTTGAAGACATCCTAGTAGCCGCCCGCTTGATAGAGGGTCAATGCTCTAAAGACATGATGTTCGAGTGAGGTGTATAAGAATTGTTCGAGACAATTTTATAGTGAATCTATTTGTATATTGTGCTTGAAAGCTTGTGTTCCTCCTGTGCGGCCGTTTTAATATAAACTGAAAGATTTCCAGTCGTCGGCTTCAGCCCCCTTGTAGGAAGTACAGGGGTGTTCGAAAAAGCATATGATCACTCTTGACCCAATGTCTTGGTTCATAAAGGAGGTGTTAATGCGGCGAGCTGGGCAACCAGACTATAGGGCGTTAACACTTTCACTTATCCATAGGAGTTTTATGGTGGGTCTACAACATAGCCCCTAGTATGTATGCGGCTTATTCATACAATGCGTTTACATAATTGACCGAAAAAGAGGTCCTTCGTGTGACACGGAGGAATCTCTAGAGACTCCGATAAGTCATCGAGTGGTTGACCAGCTCTCGGCGTATCATGACAGTCAGTTTTCAGCTTTCTCTAGTAAGGTGCGTCACCAGGTGAACCGGTAGCACAATCGCAGTAGTTCTCCCTTTACTACCCTAGCCGATAGAGCGGAACGTAGGATAGCAAACACAGGAGCCGGGCAACCCAACTATTGACCCAAGACATGATTCAGAGCTGATGCATATAAGGCCAAACTCGCGATGCTGAAGTGCGCTGTAAAAGCTGTTCGGACTTTGTTGGCAACTCATTTGTTCCCGTAGCGAGCCCCTCGCAAGTTAAGCCAGGGTATGTTTGTGAAACAACCATGGGAGGCATATTTATTTGCGCAAAGACGTGGGTAATTAATTCGGATAGTGTGAACTGGGACCTGAGTGATATGCCGATGATTAATTAATATATATGCCACGACCTCGGTCATTTGATATGCCCTGGGTCGAAGGCAGAGGAAAAAGGCATGTTACAGGCTCTAAAAAAAGAGTGCGGTCTACAAAAGTTTATTTTGGACCTCCTGTCGCACGTCTGCGTCGCCTGTCCTCAGCGAGGGGAATCCTTGAAGGAAGTAGCCCCGTAGGTGAGTGTATGGATCCGAACTCCGATGGAGTCGGTCGTAAGTGTTTCTCCTTTGCGCTACCTGCTTTTAAGAAGTATTGGAAAAAGGAAAGTATATAAAAAACGTTACCGGAATGTTTGCAGACTTATCTGTATTGTGCTTCCGCCGCTGCCCATGGTATCTTAAGTGTGTAGTTATGTATACACGGTATAGCTTCATCGTGTATATGAGATGGGTGGCGGAAGCCGAACTGCTATTTCTGTTCCGGATTTGATCGATCTTTGGGGGCAAGTTGCTTCTGGCCCTCTGCATTTGGATATTGAACCATTCCGTCGTCCCTATTGCCTTGCGGCCCCTTTCCCTTGTGTTCGGTGTTGATCTTGCCAGCCTGCTTGAGGACCCAACAGCTTCTGTTGGTATGATTGGCTGGTTTATTGGGGTGGCCGTGTATCTGGCAGGGTTGGTCTAGTATCCTGTCTAGGTTGGATGGCCCGTCTCTGTTCGCCTTGAATGGCTTTTTTCGTTGACCGGGCTTGGGATTGCTGAATCCGGCGTTAACCGTTGTGTCGCGTGATCTATCATTATCATTGCGACTGTTGTATTTGCTTCGTCGTGGCTTCCCATTGCCGTCTCAGATTTCGGAAGTGCCCGAGTTGCTGCCGCTATTGCTTCTACGAGCGACCCAACTGTCTTCTCCCACGCAAAAGCGGGTCAATAGAGCGGTAAGTGCTGTCATGGATCTAGGTCCTTCTTGACCGAGGTGGCGTGCAAGCCATTCATCCCGGATGGTGTGTTTGAAGGCCGCAAGGGCTTCTGTGTCTGGACAGTCGATGATTTGGTTCTTTTTAACTAAGAACCTGGTCGAGAGCTTCCTTGATGACTCTCTGGGCTGCTGGACAATATTACTTAGGTCATCGGCATTTGGTGGCCGGACATATCTTCCATGGAAGTTGTTGCGAAAGGTGTCCTGCAAGTCCTCCCAGCTGCCAATAGAATTTTCCGGCAGACTGTTTAACCAGTACCGAGCTGGTCCTTTGAGTTTTAGTGGTAGGTATTTGATTGCGTGAAGGTCATCTCCGCGGGCCATGTGGATATGGAGGAGGAAGTCCTCAATCCATACCGCAGGATCCGTTGTTCCATCGTATGATTCGATATTCATGGGTTTGAACCCGTCTGGGAATTCATGCTCCATTACTTCATTTGTGAAGCACAGAGGGTGTGCGGCGCCTCTATGTTGGGCCATGCTGCGACGTACCTCTGACGGAGTCCATTTGCGGTTTTTAGCCCGGGCGTGGCTAGGTTTGTCACGTCCGAATAGGTGGCCGTCGTCGCGTGTCGAGGTGTGTCCTTGCGATTCGTAGATCGCTCTTGGGTATCCTGTTTTACTACCCCAGCCCTGTTGAAGGTTGAATGTACAACCTTGAGCTGTTTTGTTCATGCCTTTACGGTGAGGTGGAGCGGTCTATAGTTCATCTTGAGTTGCCGCTTTAACCAGACCAAGTTGTGGTCGACCTGCCGCATTATGTGATGATCGTACGAGCTCAAACACCTTATCGTCGCCCTGGGGTAGCGATCTGTGCTTCGGGTAGCTTTTGGCTGGGCTACCAAGGCCGTACTTTTTGGCGGCTAGGACTTCGGTCCATCTATCATTAAGCAGAACTTGGTTAGCTTGAAGCTGCTGCTGCTTCTTCTTCAGGTTCCTTGCAGTGGCTATTAGTTGGCGCTTTAAGCGCTCCTGCTCGTGAGGTTCCTTAGGCACAATGAAATCTTCAGCGCCGAGGCTCACCTCATCCTTAGAGAGTGGAAAGTAATTGTCATCCTCCGAATCTTCGTGCATGGCCTGTTTACCGGGGCTATCCTGCCCGTCGTCCCGTTCATCATTAATTGTATCAATGGGGTCTTCGCTATCTTCGGCGTTATTGTCCATGCCGTCAATATTCTCGGAGTCGTAATCAAGTGTTTCGGTCGAATCCTCGACTGTTGCTATGAAGTGGGTGGCGGGTGGGAAGAAAAATTCTCCATTGTCAGCCCCTAGCTCGAGCCAGATATAGCTCGGCTGAGAGTCCTCCACCAAGGACAGGTTTTTTAATGAGTTTAGCATGTCTCCCAAAGGCGAGTGATGGAAGATGTCTGCGGTGCTGAATTCGAAGATCGATAAATGATCAAGCTCGGCATCCGCGGGCTCGCGTGGTTCGGAACCTACACCCGGGGACGAGTTTGGCGTTCCGGTGGCATAGGCATCGAGTGAGACCAGGTCCATGTGCGGCTCCAACGCCACAGAATCTATGGCCTCCGTGGTGGGGTTAATCCTCCCATCTTTGGATGGCGTGGCCTGCTCCGGCTCTAGGGCCGGAGCGGTTACAGGAGCGATCTCCTGGATGCGGCCCGATGACAGATTTAGGTCATGATCATCGGGGTGATCGGGAGCGGCTACCGTGGTATCGAATCCGGCGAAGATCAAGTCTCCATGGATGTCCGCAACATAATTCAAGCTCCCGAATCTAACCTGATGGCCAGTGGCGTAGCTTTCGATCTGCTCCAGATGGCCAAACGAGTTGGCCAGCAGTGCAAAGCCGCCGAACATGAAGATCTGTCTGAGGAGGAAAGTTTCTCCGTAGACAGCGTCGTTATTGACGATTGAAGGGGCCATCAAACCTTTCAGCGACAGCATAGCGGAACTCTCAATGAAAGCACCAAAGTCGGTGTCAAAACCGGTGGATCTCGAGTAGGGGGTCCTGAACTGTGCGTCTAAGGTTGATGGTAACAGGAGACAGGGGACACGATGTTTACCCAGGTTCGGGCCCTCTCTATGGAGGTAATACCCTACTTCCTGCTTGATTGATCTTAATGAATATGAGTGTTACAAGAGTTGATCTACCACGAGATCATAATAGCTAAACCCTAGAATTCTAGTCTGTATGACTACGATATTGAGTCTCCCCTATTCGGACTACACCCTCCGGTTTATATAGACACCGGGGGGGGGGTCTAGGGTTACATAGAGTCGGTTACATAAGATGGAATCTTCATAGTTGTTTGCCAAGCTTAGCTTCCATGCCAAGGAAAGTCCTATCTGGACACGGGTGTAGTCTTCGGTCTTTGTATGTTCACAACCCATCAGTCCGGCCCATCGATAACAGGCCGGACGCCCGAGGACCCCTTAGTCCAGGACTCCCTCAGCGGGGCCGGTAATATATTTCATATCCGGCGTGGTACACCGTTATGGTGTCCCACACAGCATAATCACCGATAATGGCTCGAATTTCACAACCGATGAAGTGAAAACCTGGTGTGCTAATCTGGGCATTAAGCTCGATTACGCCTCTGTCTATCACCCGCAGACAAACGGTCAAGTCGAACGGGCTAATGGTCTTATTATGAGCGGCATCAAACCTAGACTAGTGCGGTCTTTGAAAGAATCAGACAAGCACTGGGTGGAGGAACTTGACTCCGTACTCTGGGGGCTGTGGACCACGCCCAACCGCACTACTAGATATACACCTTTCTTCATGGTGTACGGTGCACAAGCAGTGTTACCCTGCGATATTATTCATGACTCACCTCGAGTGCGCATGTACGAAGAGAGTGTTGGGCAACGTAGTAATTTCAAAAAAATTCCTACGCACACGCAAGATCATGGTGATGCATAGAAACGAGAGAGGAGAGTGTTGTCTACGTACCCTCGTAGAACGGCAACGGAAGCGTTGACACAACGTAGAGGAAGTAGTTGTACGTCTTCCTGATCCGACCGATCCAAGTACCGAACGTACGGCACCTCCGAGTTTTGCACACGTTCAACTTGGTGACGTCCCTCGAGCTCCGATCCAGCAAAGTGTTGAGGGAGAGTTTCGTCAGCACGACGGCGTGATGACGGTGATGATGTTCTACCGACGCAGGGCTTCGCCTCAGCACCGCTACGATATGACCGAGGTGGAATATGGTGGAAGGGAGCACCGCACACGGCTAAGGAACGATAACGAAGATCAACTTGTGTGTCATGGGGTGCCCCCTTGCCCCCATATATAAAGGAGGGAGAGGGGGAGGTGCGGCCGGCCCAAGGGGTGCGCCTGGAGGAATCCTACTCCCACCGGGAGTAGGACTCCCCCCTCTTGCCTTGTTGGAAAAGGAAGGGGGAAGGGAGAAAGAGGAAAGGGGGCGCCATCCCCCCTTCCTTGCCCTATTCGGACTAGGGGGAGGGGGCGCACGGCCTGCCCTGGCTGGCCCTCCTCTTCTCCCTTAGGGCCCATGTAGGCCCAATAACCCCCGGGGAGGGGGGGGGGGGTTCCGGTAACCCCCCGGTACTCCGGTAAAATCCCGATTTCACCCGGAACGTTTCCAATATCCAAATATAGGCTTACAATATATCAATCTTTATGTATCGACCATTTCAAGACTCCTCATCATGTCCGTGATCACATCCGGGACACCGAACAACCTTCGGTACATCAAAACACAAAAACCCTAATTACGATCGTCACCGAACTTTAAGCGTGCGGACCCTACGGGTTCGAGAACTATGTAGACATGACCGAGACACGTCTCCGGTCAATAACCAATAGCGGAACCTAGATGCTCATATTGGCTCCTACATATTCTACGAAGATCTTTATCGGTCAGACCGCATAACAATATACGTTGTTCCCTTTGTCATCGGTATGTTACTTGCCCGAGATTCGATCGTCGGTATCTCAATACCTAGTTCAATCTCGTTACCGGCAAGTCTCTTTACTCATTCCGTAATACATCATCCTGCAACTAACTTATTAGTTGCAATGCTTGCAAGGCTTGAGTGATGTGCATTACAGAGAGGGCCCAGAGATACCTCTCCGACAATCGGAGTGACAAATCCTAATCTCGAAATACGCCAACCCAACAAATACCTTCGGAGACACCTGTAGAGCACCTTTATAATCACCTAGTTATGTTGTGATGTTTGGTAGCACACAAAGTGTTCCTCCGGTAAACGGGAGTTGCATAATCTCATAGTCATAGGAACATATATAAGTTATGAAGAAAGCAATAGCAGCAAACTAAACGATCAAGTGCTAAGCTAATGGAATGGGTCAAGTCAATCACATCATTCTCCTAATGATGTGATCCCGTTAACCAAATAACAACTCATGTATATGGTTAGGAAACATAACCATCTTTGATCAACGAGCTAGTCAAGTAGAGGCATAATAGTGACACTCTGTTTGTCTATGTATTCACACATGTATTATGTTTCCGGTTAATACAATTCTAGCATGAATAATAAACATTTATCATGATACAAGGAAATAAATAATAACTTTATTATTGCCTCTAGGGCATATTTCCTTCAGTCTCCCACTTGCACTAGAGTCAATAATCTAGATTACACAGTAATGATTCTAACACCCATGGAGCCTTGGTGCTGATCATGTTTTGCTCGTGGAAGAGGCTTAGTCAGCGGGTCTGCAACATTCAGATCCGTATGTATCTTGCAAATTTCTATGTCTCCCACTTGGACTAAATCCCGAATGGAATTGAAGCGTCTCTTGATGTGCTTGGTTCTCTTATGAAATCTGGATTCCTTTGCCAAGGCAATTGCACCAGTATTGTCACAAAAGATTTTCATTGGACCCGATGCACTAGGTATGACACCTAGATCGGATATGAACTCCTTCATCCAGACTCCTTCATTTGCTGCTTCCGAAGCAGCTATGTACTCCGCTTCACATGTAGATCCTGCCACGACGCTCTGTTTAGAACTGCACCAACTGACAGCTCCACCGTTTAATGTAAACACGTATCCGGTTTGCGATTTAGAATCGTCCGGATCAGTGTCAAAGCTTGCATCAACGTAACCATTTACGATGAGCTCTTTGTCACCTCCATATACAAGAAACATATCCTTAGTTCTTTTCAGGTACTTCAGGATGTTCTTGACCGCTGTCCAGTGATCCACTCCTAATTACTTTGGTACCTCCCTGCTAGACTTATATCAAGGCACACATCAGGTCTGGTACACAACATTGCATACATGATAGAGCCTATGGCTGAAGCATAGGGAACATCTTTCATTTTCTCTCTATCTTCTGCAGTGGTCGGACATTGAGTCTTACTCAACTTCACACCTTGTAATACAGGCAAGAACCCTTTCTTTGCTTGATCCATTTTGAACTTCTTCAAATTTTTGTCAAGGTATGTGCTTTGTGAAAGTCCAATTAAGCGTCTTGATCTATCTCTATAGATCTTAATGCCCAATATGTAAGCAGCTTCACCGATGTCTTTCATTGAAAAAATCTTATTCAAGTTTCCCTTTATGCTATCCAGAAATTCTATATTATTTCCAATCAATAATATGTCATCCACATATAATATCAGAAATGCTACAGAGCTCCCACTCACTTTGTTGTAAATACAGGCTTCTCCAAAAGTCTGTATAAAACCAAATGCTTTGATCACACTATCAAAGCGTTTATTCCAACTCCGAGAGGCTTGCACCAGTCCATAAATGGATCGCTGGAGCTTGCACACTTTGTTAGCTCCCTTTGGATCGACAAAACCTTCTGGTTGCATCATATACAACTCTTCTTCCAGAAATCCATTCAGGAATGCAGTTTTGACATCCATTTGCCAAATTTCATAATCATAAAATGCGGCAATTGCTAACACGATTCGGACAGACTTAAGCATCGCTACGGGTGAGAAGGTCTCATCGTAGTCAATCCCTTGAACTTTTAGAAAACCTTTCGCAACAAGTAGAGCTTTGTAGACAGTAACATTACCGTCAGCGTCAGTCTTCTTCTTGAAGATCCACTTATTCTCAATTGATTGCCGATCAACGGGCAAGTCAACCAAAGTCCACACTTTGTTCTCATACATGGATCCCATCTCAGATTTCATGGCTTCTAGCCATTTTGCGGAATCTGGGCTCACCATCGCTTCTTCATAGTTCGTAGGTTCATCATGATCTAGTAGCATGACTTCCAGAACAGGATTACCGTACCACTCTGGTGCGGATTTTACTCTGGTTGATCTACGAGGTTCGGTAGTAACTTGATCTGAAGTTTCATGATTATTATCATTAGCTTCCTCACTAATTGCTGTAGGTGTCACAGAAACCGGTTTCTGTGATGTACTACTTTCCAATAAGGGAGCAGGTACAGTTACCTCATCAAGTTCTACTTTTCTCCCACTCACTTCTTTCGAGAGAAACTCCTTCTCTAGAAAAACTCCGAATTTAGCAACAAAAGTCTTGCCTTCGGATCTGTGATAGAAGGTGTACCCAACAGTCTCCTTTGGGTATCCTATGAAGACACATTTCTCCGATTTGGGTTCGAGCTTATCAGGTTGAAGCTTTTTCACATAAGCATCGCAGCCCCAAACTTTCAGAAACAACAACTTTGGTTTCTTGCCAAACCACAGTTCATAAGGCGTCGTCTCAATGGATTTCGATGGTGTCCTATTTAACGTGAATGCAGCCGTCTCTAAAGCATAACCCCAAAACGATAGCGGTAAATCAGTAAGAGACATCATAGATCGCACCATATCTAATAAAGTACGATTACGACGTTCGGACACACCATTACATTGTGGTGTTCTGGGTGGTGTGAGTTGCGAAACTATTTCGCGTTGTTTCAAATGTAGACCAAACTCGTAACTCAAATATTCTCCTCCACGATCAGATCGTAGAAACTTTATTTTCTTGTTACGATGATTTTCAACTTCACTCTGAAATTCTTTGAACTTTTCAAATGTTTCAGACTTATGTTTCATTAAGTAGATATACCCATATCTGCTTAAATCATCTGTGAAGGTGAGAAAATAACGATATCCGCCACGAGCCTCAACATTCATTGGACCACATACATCTGTATGTATGATTTCCAACAAATCCGTTGCTCTCTCCATAGTACCAGAGAACAGCGTTTTAGTCATCTTACCCATGAGGCACGGTTCACAAGTACCAAGTGATTCATAATCAAGTGGTTCAAAAAGTCCATCAGTATGGAGTTTCTTCATGCGCTTTACACCGATATGACCTAAACGGCAGTGCCACAAATAAGTTGCAGTATGATTATCAACTCTGCATCTTTTGATTTCAACATTATGAATATGTGTATCACTACTATCGAGATTCGTTAAAAATAGACCACTCTTCAAGGGTGCATGACCATAAAAGATATTACTCATATAAATAGAACAACCATTATTCTCTGATTTAAATGAATAACCGTCTCGCATCAAACAAGATCCAGATATAATGTTCATGCTCAACGCTGGCACCAAATAACAATTATTTAGGTCTAATACTAATCTCGAAGGTAGATGTAGAGGTAGCGTGCCGACCGCGATCACATCGACTTTGGAACCATTTCCCACGTGCATCGTCACCTCGTCCTTAGCCAATCTTCGCTTAATCTGTAGCCCTTGTTTCGAGTTCCAAATGTTAGCAACAGAACCAGTATCAAATACCCAGGTGCTACTGCGAGCATTAGTAAGGTACACATCAATAACATGTATATCACATATACCTCTGTTCACTTTGCCATCATTCTTATCCGCCAAATACTTGGGGCAGTTCCGCTTCCAGTGACCAGTCTGCTTGCAGTAGAAGCACTCAGTCTCAGGCTGAGGTCCAGACTTGGGTTTCTTCTCCTGAGCAGCAACTTGTTTGTTGTTCTTCTTGAAGTTCCCTTTCTTCTTCCCTTTGCCCTTTTTCTTGAAACTGGTGGTCTTATTGACCATCAACACTTGATGCTCCTTCTTGATTTCTACCTCCGCGGCTTTTAGCATCGCGAAGAGCTCAGGAATAGTCTTATTCATCCCTTGCATATTATAGTTCACCACGAGGCTTTTGTAGCTTGGTGGCAGTGATTGAAGAACTCTGTCAATGACACTATCAACAGGAAGATTAACCCCCAGTGAGTCAAGTGATTATGATACCCAGACATGTGAGTCAAGTGATTATGATACCCAGACATTTCTGAGTATATGTTCACTGACAGAACTATAACATCTCCTCCATCTTGCAGCTATAGAACTTATTGGAGATTCATATACCTCAATCTGGGTATTTCTACCGCTTGAATATTAAATTCAACTCCTGGAACATCTCATATGCTCCATGACGTTCAAAACGTCGCTGAAGACCCGGTTCTAAGCCGTAAAGCATGGCACACTGAACTATCGAGTAGTCATCAGCTTTGCTCTGCCAGACGTTCATAACATCTTGTGTTGCTCCTGAAGCAGGCTTGGAACTTAGCGGTGCTTCCAGGATGTAATTCTTCTGTGCAGCAATGAGGATAATCCTCAAGTTACGGACCTAGTCCGTGTAATTGCTACCATCATCTTTCAACTTTGCTTTCTCGAGGAACGCATAAAAATTCAACGGACCAATAGCACGAGCCATATATCTACAATCAAACATAGACAAGCAAGATACTATCAGGTACTAAGTTCATGATAAATTTAAGTTCAATTAATCATATTACTTAAGAACTCCCACTTAGAAAGATATCCCTCTAATCCTCTAAGTGATCACGTGATCAAAATCAACTAAACCATGTCCGATCATCACGTGAGATGGAGTAGTATCAATGGTGAACATCAATATGTTGATCATATCTACTACATGATTCACGCTCGACCTTTCGGTCTCCGTGTTCCGAGGCCATATATGTTATGTGCTAGGCTCGTCAAGTTTAACATGAGTATTCCGCGTGTGCAATTGTTTTGCACCCGTTGTATTTGAACGTAGAGCCTATCACACCGATCATCACGTGGTGTCTCAGCACGAAGAACTTTCGCAACGGTGCATACTCAGGGAGAACACTTATACTTCAATAATTCAGTGAGGATCATCTTATAATGCTACCGTCAATCAAAGCAAGATAAGATGCATAAAAGATAAACATCACATGCAATCAATATAAGTGATATGATATGGCCATCATCATTCTTGTGCTTGTGATCTCCATCTCCGAAGCACCTTCATGATCACCATCGTCACCGGCACGACACCTTGATCACCATCGTAGCATCGTTGTCATCTCGCCAATCTTATGCTTCTACGACTATCGCTACCGCTTAGTGATAAAGTAAAGCATTACAGCGCAATTGCATTGCATACAATAAAGCGACAACCATATGGCTCCTGCCAGTTGCCGATAACTCGGTTACAAAACATGATCATCTCATACAATAAAATTTAGCATCATGTCTTGACCATATCACATCACAACATGCCCTGCAAAAACAAGTTCGACGTCCTCTACTTTGTTGTTGCAAGTTTTATGTGGCTGCTACGGGCTTAGCAAGAACCGTTCTTACCTACGCATCAAAACCACAATGATAGTTTGTCAAGTTGGTGCTGTTTTAACCTTCGCAAGGACCGGGCGTAGCCACACTTGGTTCAACTAAAGTTGGAGAAACTGACACCCGCCAGCCACCTGTGTGCAAAGCACGTCGATAGAACCAGTCTCGCGTAAGCGTACACGTAATGTCGGTCCGGGCCGCTTCATCCAACAATACCGCCGAACCAAAGTATGACATGCTGGTAAGCAGTATGACTTATATCGCCCACAACTTACTTGTGTTCTACTCGTGCACAACATCAACGCATAAAACCTAGGCTCGGATGCCACTGTTGGGGAACGTAGTAATTTCAAAAAAATTCCTACGCACATGCAAGATCATGGTGATGCATAGCAACGAGAGGGGAGAGTGCTGTCTACGTACCCTCGCAACGGAAGTGTTGACACAATGTAGAGGAAGTAGTCGTACATCTTCCCGATCCGACCGATCCAAGTACCGAACATACGGCACCTCCGAGTTCGGTGACGTCCCTCGAGTTCCGATCCAGCAAAACGTTGAGGGAGAGTTTCGTCAGCACGGCGGCGTGATGACGGTGATGATGTTCTACCGACGCAGGGCTTCGCATAAGCACCGCTACGATATGACCGAGGTGGAATATGGTGGAAGGGGGCACCGCACACGGCTAAGGAACGATCACGAGGATCAACTTGTGTGTCATGGGGTGCCTCCTTGCCTCAGTATATAAAGGAGGGAGAGGGGAAGGTGCGGCCGGCCCTATGGGTGCGCCTGGAGGAGTCCTACTCCAACCGGGAGTAGGACTCCCCCCTCTTGTCTTGTTGGAAAAGGAAGGAGGAAGGGAGAAAGAGGAAAGGCCCCCCCCCTTTCCTTGTCCTATTTGGACTAGGGGGGAGGGGGCACGCAGCCTGCCCTGGCTGGCCCTCCTCTTCTCCCTTATGGCCCATGTGGGCCCAATAACCCCCGGGGGGTTCCGGTAACCCCCCTGTACTCCGGTAAAATCCCGATTTCACCCGGAACGTTTTCGATGTCCAAATATAGGCTTCCAATATATCAATCTTTATGTCTCGACCATTTCGAGACTCCTCGTCATGTCCGTGATCACATCCGGGACTCCGAACAACCTTCGGTACATCAAAACACAAAAACCCTAATTACGATCGTCACCAAACTTTAAGCGTGCGGACCCCACGGGTTCGAGAACTATGTAGACATGACCGAGACACGTCTCTGGTCAATAACCAATAGCGGAACCTGGATGATCATATTGGCTCCTACATATTCTACGAAGATCTTTATCGGTCAGACCGCATAACAACATATGTTGTTCCCTTTGTCATCGGTATGTTACTTGCCCGAGATTCGATCGTCGGTATCTCAATACCTAGTTCAATCTCGTTACCGGCAAGTCTCTTTACTCGTTCTGTAATACATCATCCTGCAACTAACTTATTAGTGGCAATGCTTGCAAGGCTTGAGTGATGTGCATTACCGAGAGGGCCCAGAGATACCTCTCCGACAATCTAAACGATCAAGTGCTAAGCTAACGGAACGGGTCAAGTCAATCACATCATTCTCCTAATGATGTGATCCCGTTAATCAAATGACAACTCATGTCTATGGTTAGGAAACATAACCATCTTTGATTAACGAGCTAGTCAAGTAGAGGCATACTAGTGACTCTCTGTTTTTGTCTATGTATTCACACATGTATTATGTTTCCGGTTAATACAATTCTAGCATGAATAATAAACATTTATCATGATATAAGGAAATAAATAATAACTTTATTATTGCCTCTAGAGCATATTTCGTTCAAAAACAAGGACAAGGGGCCACATAGCGATGACGAGGAGGAGCCCCGACAGCCACACAACGGAGGACAGAAGAGGTTTCCCCCACAAGTGCGGACGGTGAACATGATATACGCAACCCACATCCCCAAGAGGGAGCGGAAGCGTGCGCTCAGGGACGTATATGCGTTGGAGCCAGTCGCCTCAAAATTCAACTCGTGGTCCTCCTATCTGATCCCTTTCGATCGCAAGGACAACCCCACTAGTATCCGTCATGGCGGATTCGCCGCACTAGTTCTGGACCCAATCATTGACGGATTTCACCTCACTCGAGTCCTTATGGATGGTGGCAGCAGCCTGAACCTGGTTTATCAGGACACAGTGCACAAAATGGGTATAGACCCCTCAAGGATCAAACCCACAAAAAGACCTTTAAGGGCGTCATTCCAGGCGTAGAGGCCCATTGTACAGGCCCAATCACACTGGAAGTGGTCTTCGGATCCCCGGATAACTTCCGAATCAAAGAGTTAATCTTCGATATAGTCCTGTTCCATAGTGGTTATCATGCACTGCTCGGGCAAACCGCATTTGCGAGGTTCAATGAGGTACCACATTATGCATACCTCAAGCTCAAAATGCCAGGACCTCGCGGGGTTATTACAGTCAATGGAAACACAGAGCGCTCTCTCCAAACAGAGGAGCACACTGCAGCCCTCGCAGCAGAAGCACAAAACAGCCTCTCAAGGCAATCCACCAGTTCGGCGTTTCAAGACCCGAACACCTTCAAGCGCGCTTGGAGCAATCGGCAAATAGACCGCCTGACGCGATCTGAGCTCGCGTAGCAATGCGGCCCCCACCCCAGTCCCAGCCAAACGGCGAAACTCGTGCCACGCGTACATAATTACGCATTAAAAATACCATGGGCACATGTGGGGAGGGGGCACAACTGCGGCACGCCCCGAGACGCGGCTTAAACCGCACTAGGGGCTTCCCATTTGGTTATTTTTCTCTTTTTCAGGACCTTTGAAAGTGCGTTATATCGACTAGAGGGGGGGTGAATAGGCGATTTTTATGAAAGTCTTCAAAACGTGGGAGTTATGAAGACAAACAGCGAATATTATGCCTATTACTATGCAGCGGAAGTTAGATTACACTAGGCCAGCCATGATCAAGTATTCAATAAAGTGAAAGCGCAATGAAAAACAGCTGCAGTGTAATAAGGATCAGGTGGGAAGAAGTTATGAAGCCAAACAGATCATACATTCACGTTGTGAAGACAAAAGATAGAGCAAGCATGCAATGGCTTCACAATGAGTAACAGTAAGAAAAAGGAAGTGAAGATGAAACCAGTGACTCATTGAAGACAATGATGTGTTGGACCAGTTCTAGTTGCTGTGACAACTGTACATCTGGTTGGAGCGGCTAGGTATTTAAACCTTAGGACACCCGGTCCTGAACACGCAGCTCAGGACACCAAGTCCTCACCGTATTCTCCTTGAGCTAAGGTCACATAGTCCTCAGCCAATCACTCTGGTAAGTCTTCAAGGTAGACTCCCAAACCTTCACAGACTTCGTTCACTGGCAATCCACAATGTCTCTTGGATGCTCTGAACGCGACGCCTAACCGTCTGGAGGATTCACAGTCCTCAAGTGTAATAAGTCTTCAGATCACACAGACAAGAAGACTTAAGTGATGCCCAATGTTCTCTGGCTCTGGGTGGTTAGGGCTTTTCTCCTCGCTAGGAATTTTCTCTCAAAGGCTTCGAGGTGGGTTGCTCTCAAACGACAAAAGCCGTGCACTGAAATCTGAGCAGCCAACCGTTTATGGTTGTAAGGGGTGGGCTATTTATAGCCACTTGGCAACCCGACCTGATTTGTCTGAAATGACCCTGGGTCACTAAGGAACTAACACGTGTCTCAACGGTCAGATTTCAAACTCTCATGGCAACTTTACTTGGGCTACAAGCAAAGCTGACTTGTCCGGCTCTGGACAAGATTCGCTCTCATTGTCTTCACTCGAAGACATAGGTTTTTGACTTAGGCATCACGTCAGTCATTCTGACTGGTTCTCCTGGACCCCACTTAACAGTACGGTGGTTCCTATGACTCAACACAAAAGAAAAAGAACTTCGAAAGATCTAAGTCTTCGAGCTCCATAGGCTTCATAACGTGTCTTCTTTTGTCATAGTCTTCAATGTGAATATCTTCATATACCACCTTTGGCTTCAATGTCTTCATACATTTTTAGGGGTCATCTCTGGTAGTAAAACCGAATCAATGAGGGACTTCTACCTGTGTTATCCTGCAATTCTCACAAACACATTAGTCCCTCAACTAGGTTTGTCGTCAATACTCCAAAACCAACTAGGGGTGGCACTAGATGCACTTACAATCTCCCCCTTTTTGGTGATTGATGACAAACTAGTTGAAGTTTTCAACGGGGAATATAGTCTGTGAAATTGTAAAGGATAAGGAATTGTCTTCGTAAGTTGCAAGGGCTCCCCCTGAAGATGTGCATATAAGTTAATTTGCTTTTGGAATGCAAATGCACATGGTAGGTTGTACTTGGAGATCCACTTCAGCTTATGATGACAATCCACTATGCATGTGAAATTATATGAAGATAATGACATGCATAATGGAAAATGGACGTCTGTAGAATGAGCTAAGTGCGGAATTTATCGTCGCACATGCAGAATTTATCTTCACAAAAATAGGGTGGCAAACAAGTAGCAGACGACCATCTGGTTTAAGTGTTACAACTCATAAGAACCAAATGAAGCAAAAACGAGAGTTGTAAGCACGAAGCAAAATATAGCAAAACAGAAAGCACCCGCCCATATGGACCCGTTTGAAGACTATCAACCCATATGCTTCTCCCCCTTTTGTCAGCAAGGACCAAAAAGGTTTGAAGACATAGAGTGTCTACTCGTTCCTAGGAGCAGCAGGGTCGTTGGAGGTGTTTGGCGGTGCAGAAAAGCTTGGAGGTGCTGAAGCAGGTGGCGGTGATGTAGCATCGTCTTCTTCATCGATGATTCTGGCAGTGACTGTGGCAGCAGATGAAGAAAACTCAGAGTCTTCAAGTGATGGTGTGTTGCGCATCACAGCCCTTCTAGGAGGTGTGGTGTCAAACTTGAATCGCTCAGTGAAGCCATCCTCTTCAAGTTCAGCTTCAGTACATATCATTGATAGTCCTTTCCATGTACGACGACAGGTTTCATGAGTGACGAAAGCATTCTTGGTGGCAAGATTTCGAAGATGATTAGCATCCACCAAGAGGCTTTTATCTGACGCTTTAGCCAGTTGTGATGCCTATCTTGTTTTTGATGAAGGGCCACAAGAAGCTCTCGGTCATTGAGAACACGAGTGCACTTCTTGGGTCTTGAAGCAGTTGCACTATCAGTGGCTTCAGTTGAAGCAGGGTGTGGCGCACGTGTAGTGCCAGCCAAAGGATACACCCTAGAGATGGCTTCAACACCTTCATCGTTCTGAGTG
Source organism: Triticum urartu (assembly GCF_003073215.2). NCBI lineage: Eukaryota > Viridiplantae > Streptophyta > Magnoliopsida > Poales > Poaceae > Triticum > Triticum urartu. Next base: position 267,964,426 of record NC_053026.1, on the reverse strand, counting down.
AAGCTCTGGTGTTCTGCATTCTGAAGACTCAACGGTTGCTTGGCAGGCTCAGGATATATAGCTTCAGTAGAGGTATCCACATCAGGCAAGAAGATCCGATGGTTGCGGGCTGAAGGCCGATATGAGATCGCAGAATGAAGCTTG